>NW_022436964.1:8288759-8401345 GCF_009761245.1 Sapajus apella
AAAAAAAAAAAAAAAAAAAAAAAAAAAAAAGCTTGAAGGGAATCTTAATGATCATTTGATCCAGTCTTAGTAATTTAGAGATGAAGATGTGAAGTTGAGAAGACACGTGTGTCTAGATCAAGGTCTCACTGCTAGTTAGCAATAGAGTTGGGCTCAGTATCCTATGTCTCCTGCCTCTTCCAGAAAGCTTTATGCGCCTTATGGCATCCTGAGAAGATAACTTTCTTTCAGATGTGTCAATGTGTGTTAAATTCCATGCTTAAAAATATCTCATGTAATGCAGTTTGATTAGCATTTCTCTAGAGTCACTGTAATTCTAGAGATGGCAGGCACTGGGGTAATTAAATATAAAATTTCCTCTTGGGTTTAAGTCACTTCCAAGATCTAATGGTTATTTTAAAACTAGTGTGGGAAGTAGCATATTTGGCTGGCAGTGCTATTAGAAACAGAAGAGTTAGAATGACTGGCAGGTGCTGATGATCTTCTTGTCAATTCCACTAAAAATGGTGGGACAGTGTTGGGCCTCATTCCCACCCAGCAACATCACCAAGTGTCATAGGTATGAGGAGGTGGGAGGGGAGGAGCCCAGAGTAGCACAGAAAGAGGGAATAAGTCAAGGGAAGGAAAGAGAAACATTTAAATCTATTTGTTTATGTAGGTGTCTCCATGGAATCAAACCCATTGCCTGCCTTGGAAAATTCCTGAAAAGTCCAAGAGAATCTGGTCCCCAAAAGGGTTAATATTGTGAGCAGGAGGAACCTTCAGTGTCTCTGGCATTGTTGGTCATGGACATGGAATGCTTTTCCTTATAGAAAAACAGGAAATGTTCCAAGCAGAATATGATATTCCTTGCTTTGACAACTTTCTGTAATTCACTTGAGTCAAATCCAGAGAAATTTTGAGTTCTGCTTATTCATTGCATATTTTATTTTTATTTCCATTTATCTACTTAGTTTTCTTCTAAAATCCAAGATGGTGCCTAGTGGAATCATTTCTCTTGAAACAGATTTTGCAAGCAGATCCGTAGACATGATTTTCTCTAGCTCACAGGAAATAAGAATTTCTACTACTAGTATGTCATAGAGCCATGATTCTTAAATGTATGTATGTATTGCATTCACCAGGGGAGCTTGTTCAAAACGCAGGTACCTGGGCCCCACTCCAGATCTACCTGATAAGAACATAGCAGAATGGGACCAGGGCTGTGTGTTTTTAACAGCTTTTCTTGATGCCTTCTGCACTCACCCTATGAGTTTGATCTTCTCCCAAGTTTGAGATGCATGTCAAAGAGACATAGATAGGAAGAAAGAATAGTTAGCAGTCGTATGACTTAGGTGTTAAGAGAGCCCCCATGCCCACCTTCCCTGTTCATTTTATTATAAACATTTATTGAGCCACCGATTTACTATGTGCAGAGAACATCATGAGGCTTTGGACTCACACAGGTGGCTAAAACACAGAGCCTGCCCTCAAGTTGCTCACAATTTAGGACAAGTAGATATGATGACATCTATTTACAACTCAGAAATCTCCAGTACTGAAGAGTATTGGAGGTGGTATGGGTGGAGAGGTCAGTAGAGATTTCACAGACAAAAAGTGATATTTGAGCAGAGTTTGAAAGAAGAGTCACAGTTCACTGGGTAGACAATGGGGAAGGGAGGTATAGGAAGAGGGAAGCACGGGGGCAAAGGCTTGGGGGCTGAAAAGTATGTGAGGTTGGAACCTGGAATACAGGTGCTGCCTGTATGGCTGAAACACTCTGGGTTGTGTGTGTGGGAGAAATGCTTGGAAAAAAGGCCTAAGAAGTATAGATTTTTGGAAGAAGATGATGGCAGAAAGATCACTGACAAGAAAATAGGTTGTATGCTAGTAGAATTATTTTAAAATTTGTTACTGACATTTTGGTGTTGACTCATTATTAATTAACATAGTCCCCTGTACTACAGCACTACCCCAGCCCGTTTTTGATCTCATCTTGTGATAGTTAATATACTTTGTCTGCTGCAAACTCCTTCCACCCTTTTAAGAAATTTCTTCTTTTATTTTTCTCTCATGTTCTGGTTCTGAGGCAGTGCTTGAGCCTGCAGTTCCTAGCATTATTTCTATTAGGTTTGAACCATCTTATTAAAATTTACGTCTGGTTCCTTTAAATGTTACTTCTAAATTAAGCAGTAATACCAAATGAAGCTCCAGTGATGGGATGGAAAATGTCAACTGTCTGTTACCTATTAGACTGACCTATGAATATATCTCCGCTTTTTTTTTTTTTTTAAGTTTTCATTTCTTTTTAATGTCAGGACAACTTAATAAAGCTCCATCTAGAGTTGTAACTTAATGGCTGTCAGGATCAGCCTTGATAATTGCTTCTTTTGGGTTATCTGCATGTTTTCTTTCCATCGGTAACAAAACCAATACTGACACCAATTCAGAGCATTAGACTCCCCAACATGCTTTCATGCGCACTTTTTAAATGGTTTGACCAGCAACCCTCTGAATTTCACAGAAAATGATTTTCCAGTGTAACAGGTGAGGAAACAGACTTAGCCTTATTAAAAATTTGCTGTACTAATGATACTTTTTGATATTTCATATGGCTGGTATTTTATGTGACTCTTTGGGAGACAGGAAGTTCTCCTTCCTTTTAAAACCCTCAATAATGCCGCCACCAAAGCCAAAGCTTTAAGTTCTGGTGTCGCCTTTTGGTATTCATGATTAAGATCACATTTATTTGTACTAATAATTCAGTGTTACATCTCCCGAAGAGATGTACTGAGCAAGCACTGCAGTGACAAGATAAGTTGCCCTGTTTTGTTCCATATGTCTGTGCTCTAAGTATTCCATAGTTTTAATTGGTTCCCTGCAGAATAACATTTACAAGCATATGGTATGGAAAATGCTGACTGCTTTTGTTATCATGTATTTTAGTACGTGTGGTGGCCCCAGTTCACTTAGCCTTTAAATGTGATTATGAGGTTATTTAATGCACTTTAGGGCATACTGTTCCTTAACCTGCCCACTGAGTGTTAAATGCCATCGATATCGTGTATCGGGTAGCCCGTCCACAGTTGGGCAGAGCACGAATTCACAAAAGCTTTCATCATGGGTTTGTGCTGCAAGGATGCTCTCTCTCTCCTCGCCTCATGAGCGGTTTTCAAAGGCAATGCGAGGCTGCCTTCAATTATGCTTGAGAGGAGGACGCGCTGTTGGGAGCCGCAAAGAGCCAAGAGGCACACAATAGAGCTCTCTGGCGCCTCGTTTGGGAGATTTACCAGCTATCCCTTGAAAAGGGAAAAGGGATTACAGATGTGAAATTAGACACAAGGATTGAAGAGGGGACCAGCTGTATTTTTGGGTATTAGAGTTGCTTTGGCACTTGGGTGGTTTCCTCGGGGAGCACGGTGGCAGAGTGCAGCTAGATTATTAATATTCCTGAGACTATGTACAAGGCTTCTTTTTTTAAAAAAAACTTTTTATCGTGGAAAATTTAAAGCATGTAGAAAAGTGGGAAAAAATGGTGTAATTAATCCTCAGTAGACCCATGACTCAGTGTGTTAGTTTTCTAGGGCTGATGTAACAAACTACAAAAAACGGAGTGGTTTAAACAACAGAAATTTACCGTCTCACAGTTCTGGAGGCTGGAAGTTCAGATCAAGATGTCGGCGGCGCCTGGCTTCCTCTCAAGGCGCTGGGGAGGGATCTGGTGCTGGCCTCTCTCCCAGCTCTTGGTGGTCTCAGATGATCCTTGGTTTGTGGATGGGCTTCTCCCTGTGTCTTCACATCACCTTCACTCTGTACACATCTCTGTGTTTAAATTTCCCCTTTTCATAAGGTCACAACCGTGTTAGATAAGCATCCGTCTAATGATAGCATTTCAGCTTAACTAATGACATCTGCATCACCCCAGGTCCAAATAAGTTTACATTTTCAGGCACGGGGGTTAGGACCCCCAACATAGGCATTTTGGGAAGGACATGACTCAACACTCACCTTCGATAATCATCAATGTTTTGCTAATCTTGTTTCATCTGTTCCTTACCACACATACATACTTTTGTTTCCTGGGATATTTTAAAGCAAACCACAGACATCATGTCATGTTACCTGTAAGTTCCTCAATATGTGTCTCTGACCAATACGGAGTTTTGTGGTGTGAAGGTGTGTGCCTGTGTGTATGTGTGTGTGTGTTTTTCATAATCATCATGTAAAAAAAATTTTTTTTTAACTTAATAAGAAGCATGAAAAGAAGAATAGAGGCTCCTGCTGCTTTTCAGCCTGGGAAACTTACCTTTATTCCCTTGAAGAAAGGCAAAAGTCACCTCCTTGGTGAAGCCTTCCCAACACCTAGGGCAGTTAATGGCTCCTGTCCTCTGCAGCGCCATGCTGTTCTTCCATGACTTGTAATATATAAGTAATTGTAATGTATTTGTAGCAGGGTGCAGCAGAGGTGAAAAAAGACTGGCTTTTGTGCATCGTTGCTCTGTCTCTCTTCCTCCGCTTCTTAAGAGAAATGTTTCTAGAAGCCCACTTAGGGGCAAGGAGCTGAGGAGGAGCTCAGGGAGTGTGAGCGGTGGGGAGGGTTTAGAATGTGCACATGAGGATGCTTGAACGGTGGGGCTCACAGATGCTGCACCCACAGTGAAGGTTGCTGGCCATGAGGGCACAGAGTTCCAGGGCCTACCCTTCCAGGTGCCAAGGACTCCTGTAGATATGGCGTGGTATCTGTTGTTTCTAGGGGGGCCCAAACAACAGAAGCCTTCTATATATTCAGTTGTTTGTGGTCATCTGTATAAATGTTGATTATTTTCATCTTTTACAATGTCACTACCTACAGTGTAATTTTAAAAAATTGTCATAGTAATTAGGCTGGGTGCGGTGGTTCACACCTATAATCCCAGCACTTTGGGAGGCCGAGGCAGGCGGATCCCGAGGCCAGGAGTTTGAGATCAGTCTGGGCAATATGGTGAAACCCCATCTCTACTAAAAATACAAAAATTGGCTAGGCAGGGTGGCACGTGCCTGTAGTCCCAGCTTCTTGGGAGGCTGAGGCATGAGAATCACTTAAACCCGGAAGGTGGAGGTTGTGGTGAGCTGAGATGGCATCCTTGCACTCCAGCCTGGGCAACAGAGTGAGACTCTGTCTTAAAAAAAATTGTCATAGTAAATTATATTTGCCTCATTTGCCTCAAGATAATCAAGATTGACCACTGTAAGTTTAAAAAGATGTAAAGTTCAAGACCACCCTGACCAACATGGAGAAACCTTGTCTCTACTGAAAATACAAAATTAGCCAGGTGTGGTGGTGCATGTCTGTAATCTCAGCTACTTGGGAGGCCGAGGCAGGAGAATCACTTGAACCTGGGAGGCGGAGGTTGTGGTGAGCTGAGATTGAGCCATTGCACTTCAGCCTGGGCAACAAGAGAGAAATTCCATCTCAAAAACAAAACAAAACAAACAAAAAACAAAACAAAAACACACAAAAAGAAAAAAAAACCCCAAAACCCCCCTAAAAAAACAAAACCAAAAACAACAACAACAAAAACCACATATAAAACAGCTAGCAGTTGGAGTGAGCATGGGCCTGGAGCCCCGGGATTACCAAAGCACTACACAGCTATCAGCCAACATAGTACAGCTGTCCCTTGGTTTCACAGGGAACTGGTTCCAGGACCCTCCCTGAATACCAAAATCAGTGGATGCTCAAGTTCTTGATGTAAAATGAAATAGCATTTTCTTATAATGGACACACTTCCTCCTGTATACATTAAATCATCTCTAGATTACTAATAATACCTAATATAACGTAAATGCTATGTAAATTGTTGAAGGAATAATGACAAGAAAAACGTCTGCGTATGTTCGGTACAGATACAACCATCCTTTTTTTGTTTTTCTTTGAGTGTCTTTTATGCCTGCTTGGTTGAATCCATGAACGTGGAACACGGGAATATGGATGGCTGGCAGAGAGGGAGGTGGTCAAATACACAGGCTTTGGTGATTCTCATTCTAGGACAGTTACAGTCTGTATGGACCAAATTCATCTGTTACATAGGGATAATGTAGGATTCCCACACAGGATTCTGAGAATTTTGTGAAATGATGCCAGGCTCAGAGAAACAACATGATCCATGGTAGCTGCCCAGCAGTTGCTTTGTAGGCACCATTCACTTTGGATTTTATGTGAATGGCACTCCCTGGAGTTGTGCGATGGTGAGGTACTCTTTGCTGCCATATTGTTATTAAATGGTTCTTGCCACTTGGGCTTCTGTTTCCAGTTGCGGGGATTTTGTTAGCCAGGCAGTGGGAAAGAGGACCCTCCTACCTGATGATGTCAGAGCTGCCTGCCTTCTCTCACCCTCACCCCATATTTTACTATCAACACCCCCCACCACCATCTCTGGAAACCAACCCATTGAGGAGGGCTTGTTTGTTTGTTTAGCATGTTCTCCCTCCTTTCCACTCTGAGACTCTAAAGAGGGAACTCAATTATGAGTTGATTAAATTATGAGTAAGTTAAATTATGAGTAAATTAAAAAGTTACTCCTTGTTTCAAAAAAAAAAAAAGTTGGGGTATCTTGCTCTCTTTTGATAAAAATTAATATTTAATAGGACCTATAGGGGTCTTAGTTGCTTCTGAAACATGAACAAAACAACAAAATCAGCTTGGAAGCGGAAGACAGGGCAGGACTTTGGTCTGTTAGTGAAGATAAACAATACTTTCTTAACTCAGTTCAACATCACCTTTAAAATGTATTACTCCTTTGGGTCTTCAAACCATAGATTCACCTCTCTCAATTGCCGTTTGGAGAGGAACTGACAAGTATATGATGAGGCTGCATGTTTCTATGTCAGGAAAAAGGCTTCACATCTATGCCTTAAGAAGTGAATTTGCATTAGTTATAAGTTATGTGTTAGGTTACTAATAATTCCAAATATTTTGAATTTTCAGAAAGAGACCACAATATTATGAAATTGGTTTATCATATTCTGTTTGTCGTTAGAATCCTAGACTCCTGCTAAAGAAATGCTTTAGAAGAGTCCTGTCTTAAAGAACATAAAATGGTGAGGAAACTTCAAGTCTTTACTTGAGACTTTTACATAATTCATCATTGAACACAGCCACTTTCCCAAGATGAATAAATATTTATTTTATGAGATGTATAAAAAATTTTAAAAGCAGATTTCATCTATTTTACAGTTGTTTATTATGGCAAAAGATTTTGGTGAGCTGATGTATCTTTATTATGTATTATTAAGGTTTTCATAATATTTAAAAATCTTTCTCATGCGTTAATCTCTGGATGTGTATTTTTTATTGAAAGTCTAATAAAAAGAGTAAAGTAACAAAATATTATTCTACTATAACAGCTTTCTGTTTAATGTAGCTGACTTATTTAGAACATCAAGATAGAAAACATTTCTGTATTAAAGTTCCCTTCCATAATCTATTTAGTTAATTATCTCCCTTAAAATTATAAAAATAAAATTCAAATTGATAATATAAAAAAATTTCCAGTTGAGAAGCTCTGGAGACCCAAGTCTGTTTTCTTTATAGAAGAGAGAAGACAAAAGGAAAATGTTTGAGCAACTGAAAAATAGGTTATTTACTACTTAGAATCATAAAACCATATTTTCCCAAGGTGAGAAGGCTCTGTCGCTTAGAATACCTGAAACTTTTCATTGGGAGAACTTGTTCTTAATAGAGCATGATGTTCAGTTCATGTCAACATGTTTATGCTTTTGAAATATCAGTGGAATACTATGGAATTTATATATGCATGCATTTCTGTATTCTTTGCATCTGTGTTTACTTCCTATTGCACTATTCTCTGCGATAAAATGTGTATTTTAATAAACCTTTGTTGAATATCTACTAAGCACCAATGTTTAGTTTTAAAAGGGTTTCCTATTTTGCAAAATATTTTGAAAGAGAGAGAGAGAGAGAACGATCCTGAGAGGTCACCTGGAAGGTGAGAGTTCTTCTGTCACTGAAAAACACACAGTGTAATAAATAATGGCATCATTAAAAACTGTCGTCTTTGCAAAGCACAGTAATTGCTCTGCAGATCCCTTGCACATTTTCCTGTGAACCTCCATAGCTGCGCCGTGTTGGAAACGATCTTCTCCTCCCTCCTGCTTCCAGCCGCTTATCTACTCATTACTGTCATGTCTGAGTGGGTTTCAGACATGCCAGGTGTGTGGTGTCACTGGCCTGACGTCCGTTCCAAATGCAGACATTTACACTCTCGAGTATGAAAGCAATAGATCTTCCTTTTGACAACGAAAAGCTGACTGCAGAAAAGCAAAGCTTCTGGGAAAAGTCTTCGAGTGCATCTTGGCTTGTTCATGGAGGGAGAAGACCTGACTAATTAGCTCTAGCCCTTCTAATCCAAAGGAGCAGAAGTAATTAAAGTATCGAGGGCAACCTGTGCCGCACAGCAGCAGGCTACAGAAGGGGGGACACGATCTTAACACAGGACGTGATCTTAACACAGTCTCACCGAAGAAAGTTCTGGGAACTTAGTGTACAGTGGCAGAGCCTTTCCTTCCCCATCTCCCAAAGATCTATTAAAGTCAAATTAAAATATTTATGAATCACAATTTTTTTCAATAAAAGTGAAAATACTTTAGAATAGAAGGGAAATTCCTACCAAAAATTAGGGCTGCTTAATTATTAAGATATTAGTCTTCAGGGCAAATTTGAGATGTGGTAACAATTTTTTCTGATTGCTATTGCATTTTGAGGCTAGGTGAGTCTGCTGTTGGCCTGGGCAGAAGTCCTTTGTCCTAGAGGCACTGCTGTGAATGATCTTGTAAATGTGATTGTAAATATTAGGGGAGAGGGGAGGGTTCTAACTTAAAGAATTCCCTAATGGGGGATATTCGGGGGTTGTTAGGAATGGTGGGTGCAGTAAACCAGCTCAGACCCAGCCTATGTGTGGACACCTGGAAGGCAGCCTCATGGCACATGTCTGTGCAAAGATGAACATTTGTTTTTCAGAAGGTTCTGTATTTTAAGTGGAGGACTTGGAAACGTGTTTGGAAGAGTGGAAAAAGACAGGTGGAAGAGTTTCAAATGGTATCATAGCTTTGTTATTTTGGATCTTTTTTCTCTGTTTTTGATGTAAGTTACTGTAAATGTCCTATGCCACCATTTACTGCCTGCCATGCATGTACTGAGTCATAAGAAGTTTTTTTCTCGATACATTGTCAAAAAACAGTAAATAAAGAAATCCCGTCTATACCACCTCGAATATAGAGTGGATTTGTTTTTCCCGTAGATGGGAAATGTGGAAAGCAGGACGCTTGCCTGAGTGCTCTCGTGAATCAAGATTGGAATCAGAATTTGGAGCTATTTCTCCACATCTTATTAATTGTTTTTATCTTAACTGTAGCCGGGATAAATATTTAGTTACATGTACACAAAGCCTAGGAATAACATGGCTGTCAAGATTAAGAGAAAAAAAGCAAAACTGACGGGGCACCGTGGCTCATGCCTATAATCCCAGCACTTTGGGAGGCCGAGGTGGGCCTCAAAGTTAGGAGTTCAAGATCAGCCTGACCAACATGGTGAAAACCCGTCTCTACCAAAAATACAAAAATTAGCTAGGCGTGGTGGTGGGCGCTTGTAATCCTAGCTACTCAGGAGGCTGAAGCAGGAGAATCAATTAAACCTGGGAGGCAGAGGTTGCAGCGAGCTGAAATCGCACCATTGCATGCACTCCAGCTTGGGTGGCATAGCAAGACTCTGTCTCAAAACAAAACAAACAAACAAAAAAAAAAACAAAAGCAAAGCAAGGTGAGGGCTCCTACTCCTTAATTTTCCTCCACTCATTTTTCTGGTACTGAATCAATCTGACAGCCTTTGGAAGTATTGCTGATGTAGCCTTAAATTCTAGATCCACTGAGAACAATTTCCTTGTTCACTTATATTACAGGAGATGGTGTTTGAATCATGTCAAGGTGGTGTGTGATCGTTTTGCATGGTTTGAGGCGGTTCATTTTTCCTTTGTGGGTGCCCATAGTGTCATAAACACACTGTTGTTCTCCCCTACCCTCTCCCCATAAGACAAAAGATAAAAAAGAATGCCATAACCAGCATGAAACACCAGCTGGGGGTGGGGGGTGGGGTTTGTGGTGTTGTGGGAGAGAGCAGAGCAGTAGGTAGGGAAAGAGAAAGATGCATGGGATGGCAGACAACCCATCTCCTTGTTTTCGCTGCTCTAATTTCAACCTAGGCTATAGCTGCCCAGGAACTCAGAATTGGAGCTTCTTATTTGTCGCTTTGATTATTCTTTCAACGCATATTTAGTTGACTAATTTAACCAGGCACAAGCCTGAGATTGAAAACAAAGACATGACCCGTTGCCAAGAATGTGCACACAGGGGCCTGGGCTGTTCACAGCACCGGGTGGAAAGGGCATTCCCTCTCTCCTCCCTCCCTTCTTTTTTTTTTTTTTTTTTTTTAGAGACGGAGTTTCGCTCTTGTTACCCAGGCTGGAGTGCAATGGCGCGATCTCGGCTCACCGCAACCTCCGCCTCCTGGGTTCAGGCAATTCTCCTGCCTCAGCCTCCTGAGTAGCTGGGACTACAGGCACGCGCCACCATGCCCAGCTCATTTTTTTGTAGTTTTAGTAGAGACGGGGTTTCACCATGTTGACCAGGATGGTCTTGATCTCTTGACCTCGTGATCCACCCGCCTCGGCCTCCCAAAGTGCTGGGATTACAGGCTTGAGCCACCGCGCCCGGCCCTCCTCCCTCCCTTCTGACAATCTCCTTCCTTACCTTCCTCCCTGCTTCCCTCCCTCTTCCTCTTCCCTCCTTCCATTCTCTCTCTCTCTCTCTCTCTCTCTCTGGCTCCTTCCTCCTTCCTTACCCACTTCCTTCCTTCCTCTTACTCCTCCCTCCCTCCCTCCCGCCCTTCCTTATTACTTAAGTTTTCAAACATACATCAGCAGAGAGACCAAAGAGAACTCCATGTTCCCATGTCCCAGCTTCAAAAACTGCTAACATTTTGCAAAGACGACTAATGTTGAACACTTAACCACCCTTGGGGAAGGCAAGCGTATGTCTTGTTGTCAATCTATTTATGAATAAGCAGTAGGAAGTTATTTGAACTTTATAAAACATTTTCCACATTTTGTCAACCGAATGAGACACTATAATAACTATGAAATACCATAAACACTATATGAAGTTTTGGAATTTGTTAGAAATTGCTGTGTAATATCAGTGCCTGAGTGCAAAACCCCTATACTTCTGATTATTAATACAATGGATAAAGTTTTTGTCTAGAAATCATTTAAACTTAATTTTCAGAGTGACTTCATGCTAGACATGCATTGATCACGCAAGTGTTGGGGACAGAGCTAAGAAACTCCCAGTGGCTAATTAGAATTGTGTCCTCATCTGGTGGTTTCTGTATCTATGTTAGGCCTCAGGATTGGGCCTGCTGGATGTACATTTACTAATAGCAAGTTGTGTTTTGTAGAGTTCAGTAGTATACCTGTACATACTGCCTGAGATATTTAAAAATAAAATTATTGCAACTGCTATGTCTTCAGACTAATAGATAAATTAGGATGTGGTACCAACTCAGAAGTCAAGAACCTTGTCTTGAGAGAAAAGAGAAAAATATATGATGACTTAATACTCATAAAATCCATTACTTTATAAAATTATTTTAATTCAGTTTTGGAACTTTAGACCATGAAGTGAGCAGAATGCACATGTTGTGTGTGCGTGTGTGTGTGTGGTTGTGTGTGTAGGACGAGAGAGGGAGAAAGAAAGGGAGAGAAAGTGAGAGTTAAGCTTGGGACAGGAATGATTCTTTGCAGCCTGTAGTATAACTTTTGACTTTTGTGCTGTTAACAAGGTGTTATCCCGTGATACTGCTATTTCATGAGAATGTGACAAGGACATCATATGAAAATTGAAAATTATTTTCTGCCCAACTGTTGTATCTGACATGATCATTTTCACTAACAAAAGTTGATTGGCGCATGTCCTGCATGTAGCGTGCTGTATTAGGATGTCTTGGGGACACCAAGACTTGAGGCTGTCAGTTGGCTGATCTGTAGAAACCAGTCTCCAACCCTTGTTGATTGTACCGTGAGATTAGTAATAGTCTTTTGAATACATTCTCTTAATACATATATTTATTTCTGAATTCTCATGCATTACTATATTAGAATATAAGGAACATTATTATTATTTTATTATTTATTTTTATTTTTGTAGTGGCGAGGTCTCACTATATTGCCCAGGCTGGTCTCAAACTCCTGGCCTCAAGCAATCCTTCTGCCTCAGCCTTTCAGTTCTGGGATTACCAGCATGAGCCACCAGTCCTGGCTGTAAAACATATTTAAAAAAACAAAAAATGGGTCTGGGTGCGGTGGTTCAATGCCTGTAATCCCAGCACTTTGGGAGGGCAAGGCAGGAGAATCACGAGGTCAAGAGATCGAGACCATCCTGGCCAACATGGTGAAACCCTGTCTTTACTAAAAATACAAAAATTAACTGGGCATGGTGGCACACGCCTGTAGTCTCAGGTACTCAGGAGGCTGAGGCAGGAGAATCACTTGAACCCGGGAGGCGGAGGTTGCAGTGAACCGAGATGGTGCCACTGCACTCCAGCCTGGCAGCAGAGCTAGAGCTTCATCTTAAAAATAAAATTTAAAAAAAAAGCAGAAAATGTAAAAGGATGGCACAAATAGGCATTTGCATTGTGTTCTCTCTAACACTGAGGTGCACTACCTCATTTTGGAAATCATTGAAGGGTTTCAGCTAGGTGAATCCTGAGGCCTCTGCTAACACTAAACTTCAGCAAATCTGAATCACATAGCAGCAATTCTCTGAAATGGTGCTCAATCTAGAGCAACTCAGGCAGTCCTTTTCAAAAACCAGTTGCAGATATATTCTGCAGTTGACAGGGGCCACATGGTCCTTGGGAGCGTATCGTGGGTCCTCTTTAAGGCAATCGTTCCCAAACCTGGCTGCTCATGACAATCAGTCTTAATATTTCTGTCCATCTGATGAGGCAAAAAAAGACGACATCTTATTGTTGGTCTAATTTGCATTTCTGTGACTACTAATGAGACTGAATATCTTTTCATATATTCATTTCTTATTCTCTTAATTGCCCGATCACATCCATTACTGATGATTCCATTGGGTTGTCTTTTTAAAAATCAGTATACAGGAACCCTTCATATGTTAGAAATACTGCCCTTTTAATGGCAAAATGGTAAAAATATTATGCAAATATTATCATCCACCCTGTTATTTACCTTTTATCATTCTTTTTGGTGCTATTGTCCTACCCAAATTTTCCTACTTTTAAAGACATTTAATAATGAAATGTTTGACACCTTAGATTTTTACTTATTTATTTAGGATCCAGGGGATACATGTACAGATTTGTTACATAGGTGTATTAGGCGATGCTGAGGTTTAGGATACAGATGGTCCTGTCATCTAGGTAGTGAGCATAGTACCCAATAGGTAGTTTTTCAGCCCATACCCTCCTTCCTCCTTCCCCATTTAGTAGGCCCCAATGTCTATTGTTCCCATATTTATATCCACGTATATTCAATGTTTAGCTCCTGCTTATAAGTGAGAACATGGCAGTATTTGGTTTTCTGTTCTGTGTTAATTTGCTTAGGATAATGTCCTCCATCCAGCTCTATATATTTTGCTGCAAAGGACATGATTTTGTCCTGTTTTATGTCTGTGTAGTATTCAATGATATATATGTACCACATTTTCTTTATCCAATCCACCATTGATGGACACCTAGATTGATTCCATGTCTTTGCTATTGTGAATAGTGCTGTGATGAACATACACGTGCATGTGTCTTTGTGGTTGAATGATTTCTTTTCTTTTGGGTGTATACCCAGTAATGGGACTGTTGGGTCGAATGGTAGTTCTGTTTTAAGTTTTTTGAAAAATCTCCAAGCTGCTTTCCACAGTGACTGAACTCGTTTGTGTTCCCACCAACAGTGACAGTTTAGATTTAATTTTAAGTTGCATTATCATTTTGACATGAGGCAAAGCAGAGGAGCATATGCAGTCCAGTCAAGAGCTAGGGAACCTAGGCTGCTCTTAGCTCAGTCTGAAGTATATTGTTGCAACATTTTCAGGAAACAAAGTAGGTAGATGGGGGAAAATATTGTACAGAGTGTGCTGCTGTTGCTTAGTGCTCAAATGATAATGTCGTATTAAATAATGCATGCTTATTGTTTACTTGATGCAACTTTATTGAGCAAGTTCTTCCATAGATGCCCAAGGCCAGAAAACAAAGTAGTTTCTTATTGATATGACCAGAGTTGAATATGTTAATAATATTTTGGCAGTTTAATCATCAATGAGAGTAGGATAAACATCCTAAAAGATACACAGAGACGAATTCACAAATAATATGTTTATATGAAGATGCTAATGTTTTTGTGTCCATAGAAAAAAGTGACCTAAAGCACTCATAATCATAATGAGCCTGCATTATATAACATTACCTATCAACATGGTAATGTTCAAATATACCAGGTTTGAAAATTAGGTATTTTTATGGATGGGAATGTAAATTTCTATAACTTTCCAGTGAACATTAAAATACATTCTTTGACCCAGAAATTTAAGATCCAGGAATTTATCCTGAAGAGGTAACTAGGGATAGATACAAAAATTATCTTCCAAAGTATTCACTGCAGCTTTATTTATACCACAAAATAATAAAATATTATAAATTGAATCTTTAACAATAGAGAATTGACTAAAGTATGATGATCCATGTTAAGAAATACTATATCCATTAAAAATTATCATTATCATCTCATTCATTTATTCACTTTTTTCAATAGTTATTGAACACTTACTGTGTGCAAAGCAGTAGGCTGGCAGCTGGAGTTACATGAAGTCATCTATGGCCATAAGGAGATTTAATTTTAGAAGTTGAAAAGAATACTTAGAGTGCTGTTAATTTTAAAAAAAGAAGTTAAAAAATATTATGCATAATAGGGTCACAGTATTGCAAAAGAGAACAATCATAGAAGTGTAGAAAAAAGATGAGAGGAATACATTTAATAAAGTAACTGGGAATTCAGGGTTTTTTTTGTGAGTTTCTACAAATGTTTTATAATTAAAGTACTTTATGAAGACATTAACATATAAACCTTAGGTGACGTGAGTGCAGGGTTCTACGTGTGTGTAGCAGGGGTATTCTTTTTCATTTGGGCTTTAAAACTCTTGGGCTGCCTTTGAGGTTGATCATTTAGTAAAAGAAGCTCTTCTAGGCTTTTCCTAAGGCTCAGTTGTCTTAGGTGGTTTTGCATGGCTCCAACTTGGAGGCCTAAAGGCCTAAGCACAGTAAAAGGACACAAGACAGACAGCACAAGGTCAGAAGACACAAGGAAAGGACTTGGGACCCAGATACAAGTTCATAGGAGGCTAAATGAAAAAGACTGCAGCTCTGTTTTTTTTTTTTTTTTTTTTTTGAGACGGAGTTTCGCTCTTGTTGCCCAGGCTGGAGTGCAATGGCACCATGTCAGCTCACTGCAACCTCCGCTTCCTGGGTTCAAGCGATTCTTCTGCCTCAGCCTCCCAAGTAGCTGGGACAATAAGCATGTGCCATCACACCTGCCTAATTTTTTTTTTTTTTTGGTAGAGATTGGGTTTCACTATGTTGGTTAGGCAGGTTTCAAACTCCTGACCTCAGGTGATCCGCTGGGATTACAGGCGTGAGCCACCACACTCAGTCAAGGCTGCAGCTCTTGAGCCTGAAAAGGGAAAGACAAAGAGATTATAAGGATCCTTGAAACCATGGAGGTCAAACTCCTAGAATAGGACACCTATTTAAGCCAGAAGGAACGAGTGCGTGATAAAAGCATGCATCTCCCCACAACAGTGGGATGGCTGGAAAGTGAAAACATCTCAGGAGGCTATGTAGGACAATTCCCTTAGGGGCTCTTCAGGGAAGTTAAAGATTGCAGGGCCCATCCTTAACTTTTTGAGAAGGAAGAATAATAATGGTGCTGCTACCAAAATTCTCCTTTGAAGCCACTGTTAGGGTGAGGATCCTAAATAAAAATACACACACACATGCACACACAAAGCTGTAAATAAAATAACACTTCTTGGCCACATTATTTTTATGACCCAGAAGATATAAACTATATCCAGAAGTATATAAATGATATTTGAATCACTCCATTTGAGAAAACTTTGTTTTCAAGATGGGCAGCAAACAGGCTGAGGAAGAATGGATTAAGCTGAGAAAGTAAAACGGTGGTTTAGTTAATGTCCACTGCGCCAGGCTTCATGGATCCTGACTGGAGGGAACTCAGGCTTTGGGTTTAGGTTTTGGCTCCCTCATAGCCTACCCAAAATGGCCCTTTGCACATGAGAAAATGGAAGGAAGCCCAGAGGCGCAGGGCCTGAATTTTGCTCACACTGATGCCTGTTCCCTATCTTTCTCAAATAACAGATTTAAAATTTCTCATAATTACATAATTACCTGGAGAACACTTGAGACCCAGAGGGAAAGAATGGTGTTGGAAACAAAGAATGAAGAGAAATTCAGGAGGAGGTCAGGAGTTCTCAAAATTGTCTTATACCCAGGGCTGGTATCAAAAGGCATCTCATTTATTTACCCAACCAGCAAAGAATGTGACTTTATCCCTACACAGCAGAGCTGCTGAGGGGGCACTTGTCCTCGCCTTTGGACGCCTCCAGGCCCCGCCTTGGCCCGTGCTGCTCACTTGGACATGGTACCATCTATTTCACCACCCACCCGGGCTTGCTTTGTGGCTGTGACTGGGTTTGAGTTAGAGACCTGTAGGGTCGTCAGCAGTACGTTAGGTCTCCTCCTGCCCATTCTTGGGAGGCTTCTTACTTAGAATCGTGGTAGCCATAGGTGTTTGGGCTCTCCTGGGGAGGAGCTGGGCCCTTTCCACATCACCCTGCAGCTGGTCTTCTGAAAGGGAGACCCCCTTGTTGACTTCGAGCTATCAAGTGGTCAAGGGACTTACTGGTTCAAAGACCACCTCCTTTCTAGCGTTCTTTGGAGATACCATCCTAGAATTTCAGGAGGCTTTTTTCTGTCTTGTTTCTTTATTTCTTGTTTAGAAGTAAGGGACTGAGAATGTGCCCCGACTTCAATGTGTGTAGAAAGTGATTATCCAACTTCTGTGGGTTTTGTCTACCAACATTTAAAACAAAATTCATTTCAATTACTTTTGAAAAAATGCTCACAAAATTTTTAAGAAAAAAGATTTGGGGATATTGGAGGATGAGTATTGAAAAGTCATGGTATAACTGTATTGCAAGGGCTCCTTGTGAAACCGCCTTTGCAAAAATGACAGCAGTAAGGGAAACCCGACAACTGACTCCTCCTTGATTCTACCAGGCTGAACTGCTTTTGCTCATACTTGTTTTAAGGCAGTCATAGTCATTTTCTTAAATGGATCCCCTCCTTGTTCAAAACTGGAAACCGTATTTGTAAATACTAACAAAAGTTCACAAGGTTAGAGTGATGGAAGGGCTTGAACTTTGCTAAGGAATAGGCATACTGCCCTTGTTTTCCTGATAGTTGCTTACTGCCTCAGCGTTATGTAACTGGGGGTCACAAGATCGATAACATCCCCAACTACTTCTACAGATAACATCACTATTGTGAAACCTAAATAACTGGTCTTTGAGATATTTTTCAGATTTAGCATTTTGGCAGACTGAGAAACACCGCTTGGTCCTGAGACTCCCTCCTGGGAACTGACTCAGCTGTACAAAGACAGTTTAGATACCCCTGTGCGTTCATCTCCAGCCAATCAATTGTTTCCGCTTTCCAGACTCTGTCTGCTAAATTTCCTTTAAAAACCCTAGCCTCCGAATTCCTGAAAAAGCAGATTGGAGAAATACCTCCTGACTTCCAACTTGGCTAGCCCTGTGATGCTTAAACTTTCTTTGCTGATATATCAGCTATTCTTGATGCATTGTTTTTTCTGGGCAATGGGCAAGGAGAACCCATAGGATTGGGGCGCTTTATTAAAAGGTATATGGCAGCAGCAACATTGCTTCTAAGAGGGTGTGGTAAGGAAAAAGCAAATGGGGGTCCTAGGCTTAGGACCAGAAGAGGAGGCCCTCTTTCTGGTCAATTCTTCTGGGTGGCCTGAAAGTGCTTTTGCCTAGCAAGTGCAACTTCATTTAATGGGCAGTTGAATCTGAATATGTAGGCATTTTGTGGGCTTTTAAAAAGAGATATGAAATTAAGAAGTCAAGAAATTAAGAAGTGTCATTTTACTGGTACAGGATTATACTTTGAAAGCACATTAAAGTTGTGATTTTGAATACTGGCATAGTCAATATATTTTCCTTTTTACATTGATTATGGAAAGATTCTGTCTATCTATTTTGAAAGCGTATCTATTAACAAAGCAGTGTAGTATCTATTTGAACCCCTGATCATATTCCATTTTGTATTGGGTTGGGGCAGCACTGGGCTTAGGCATTAGCAAAGGGTTGCCTGTCTTTTGAGATTCCTTGATGCTTGGTGTGCTTGTGTTTGTTGATGTTAAAGAATAGATATTTATTCAGCAGACTCAGTCCCTCCAGGGTAAGAGTTTGCAGAGTCACATTGGGAAAATGTATACACTAGGCAATAATTATTTGCTGAACATGCTGGGCCTGTTCTTCCCTTGGCCTGAGACACCCTTTAGTCCCACTTCCTTACAGACCTTTACTCAAATGCCACTTTTTTATTTTTTAATTATACTGTAAGTTCTGGGATACATGCGTGGAACAGGCAGGTTTGTTACATAGGTATACATGTGTCACACTGGTTTGCTGTACCTATCAATTTGTCATCTACATTAAGTATTTCTCCTAATGCTATCCCTCCCCTTTCCCCCTACCGCCCAGCAGGCCCCGGTGTGGGATGTTCCCCTCCCCGTGTCCATGTGTTCTCATTGTTCAACACCTGCTTATGAGTGAGAACATGCAGTGTTTGGTTTTCTGTTCTTGTGTTAGTTTGCTGAGAATGATGGTTTCCAGCTTCATCCATGTCCCTGCAAAGGACATGAATTCATCCCTTTTTATGGCTGCAGAGTGTTCCATGGTATATATATGCCACATTTTCTTTATCCAGTCTATCACTGATGGGCATCCAATGCCACTTTCTAATGAGCCTCACCTCAGCTCATCTCATCCCACTTTCATGATTTCTTTTTTTCCATGTAAATTATCTGATTATTTGGTCCATCATTTCTTCATGCACTAAACTGCAAGTGCAGTGAGGGATGGGATTTTTCTCCATCTGGTTTATTGCCATATCCTTAGGGCCTAGAACAGTGCCTGGCACAGGCAGGTTTTTATTGTTTGGGTGACAATAGTAAATCAAATTGATGAAACTGTATGCTTATCCTTATTATTGTCCCTTTTATTTGGGCATGGTTTGTCTGTTTGTGAATCATCCATAGCACAATTTGAACTGTATCAAGGATGTCAGCATCAAGATTGAGCACCTGTGAGTCTCTGACAATGTGGAGATGTGAGACAGGAAGGGGCCCACAGACCTTCAGTGAGCAGCGCAGAGGATCTTGGTGGTCAGGAGGCTCTTTTGTGTTCCGTGAGCTAGTTAGTTTCACTTGCTGCCCCTACAGATGGGCCCATTCCCTCAGGGGGCACCGGAACCATGGGGACCTCCTATTACCTGCCTGAGACACCTGAAAAGTCTGAAATTGGTTCCCAGACTTTTCTGCCTTGGCTTTGGCCCCTGTGTTTGTTCTGTTTGCACAGCCAAGGTCATTTTTGGGGGAAAGCTTGAGAGCAGGAACTCAATTATCTGGCTCTTGCTCCCAATTTGAAGAGCTTGAGCTAGCCTACAGGGTGAGTCTACATGACTAATTTTATGTTTTATTTCTCCAAGCAGGCAGGAGTCTGAGCATGGTTATCCTTTGCTGCCCCCCAATTCTATCTTATCAGTGGTTACTGGTAGGAATTGGGCAATTAACATCTGAGATATTCAGAGGCCAAGCCTATCCCTTTCAAGGCTTACTGGTGGCACAAAAGGTACCTTCCGGTTGGGCTGTCCCTTTCTGTCTGGTCCACCATTCTCAGCTGGGCTGAAATTTTCAGCCATCTTTTTGGATTATGGCATGATTTCTAGAAGGTCTCTTTACAGTGAGACCATATTATATTGGTGACATGTTAACCCTGAAGCCTGGAAACTGTATATGGACTGCGGATGGCAAATACGGGTGAATGGCATTGGAAGAGGCCATGGCCATGAGGGAACTGGCTGCATGGGAAGAAGGGAAGTGAGGAGAGAAATGAGAGAGCATGAAAACAGAGACCTGTTGGCTGGGCACGGTGGCTGAAGCCTGTAATCCCAGCACTATGGGAGGCTGAGGTGAGTGGATCACCTCAGGTTAGGAGTTCAAGACCAGTTTGGACAATATGGTGAAACCCCATCTCTACTAAAAATATAAAAATTAGCCAGACATGGTGGTGAGCACCTATAATCCCAGCTACTCAGGAGGCTGAGGTAGGAGTATCACTTGAACCTGGGAGGTGGAGGTTGTGGTGAGCTGAGGTCACGCCATTGCACTCCACCCTGGGTAACAAGAGCGAAACTCCATCTCAGAAAAAAAAGAAGAAGAAGAAAGGAGAGGCATGTGGCACCAAGGAGAACTCTCAAAATTTTGTAGTGGGGTGTGCTATGGTCCTGACCCATTATACCTTTTTCTCTTTAAATGGAGAGAGATATATCAGCAAATAAACATTAATTTACATTTAATCCATGTAAATTAGCCTTATAATTACCTTACAAGGTTCCTGAGTTGTGAGAGTTGGTGTAGCATGCTTTGGGGTTGCAATTTTCATTTAGCACCTTTTCTTTTTTAAGTATAATTGGTTTTGGGCTTGGTAATGAATTGACACACAAATCTTACTGCACTCCCATGTCTTCTTTTGTGTCAGTTGAGGGTTGAACACAAAGCTATGTCGGGGAATGATCAAGCCTAGACAAGAAGCAAATAGGTCAGCTTTGGGGGTAATTTTGATGCCACAAATGTCTGAAGTCTTGCTGTATTTCATTCTCTTCTCCCCGAATTCCATGCTCACTTGTGTGGATGCTGAGGTCCGCGTAGTCACTATGGCGTTAGTACAGGGCAGAGGAGATGAGACTCACTGCATTGGCCTGGCTTGTGGATTCTTGAAACAACCCTGGTCCATCACAGACTCCTCTGACCTATAAAAAGTGCTGCTAATCTTCTTACTGTCTGCCTTATAAGATTTGGGAAGAGAAATGAGTTAATGTCTACTTAGATCTTTGAGCTTCTCAGATGAACAACGTTCTGCAGTAATATAATTTCCTAATGTGTTTGTGTTGTAATAGACTGCAATTCCATTTACCTAAATCCCTTTAGGTGCTTCTAGAGCATTTGACTGTCTTGCACAGGGGAAGCAGCCCGACATTGAGAGTGAGAACTGGACCTAGACTAGAACCCTTAAAGTACATTTAGCTGCGTGATACAGCAATACATTTATGAGTTTAGGGGAAGGAAACTGGGAGAGGAAGAAATGGAAGCTGTATTTAGTAGTGACAGGGGAGGGGATTATCATTGTCTTCAGAGAGTTTATATCATACTTTTAAACCATGCTGTTTTGCTGAGGATCACTATCTCAATTTTGAAAAAATTATTTATTTTAATTTAGCAACGTTACATGTTAGATGACATCTTCAACATTGATCCTGCTGTCACTGTGTCTCATTGATAGACTCTAACGTAGCCCCTCCAAGATTTGGTTTGTCATATTTGTTGGGCCACACCTATTGTGTTTGACTCTGATACGAGCAGTTCCATACACATACTGATAATTTTTTAGATTCATTTTTAAAATATGTAGTAGATTACTAAATAATACTTCATCTTTGTTCTGCATATAAATGCTTTTTAAAAAATTAAAGCAGACATGAGCAACCTGACCTTTTATATAGCCTTTGGAACAGTAGTACAACTAAGTTGGCTTTCTAAGTAGTTCTAAAGTGAGAAGTTAAAACAAATGATGAAAGGTGGGAAAAGTATATGCATGTGTCATCTCTGACATACCATAAAGTTCTTATTTATGTGACAATTACCTGTATTGGATAGTTTTGCTATGACATTTATTAGAAGCAGTTGGTTCTTTGGAAGTTTCAAAAGAATGTCAGCCTTCCACAAAGGACTTTTTAAATAGCTGTTTAGCCAACCAGGAAATGAAACAGGAAGTCTTCTCTTCCAGAGGAGACTGTAAGATAATATACACTTTTAAAGAACAACTAATTTTTATTTTCTGAGGGACAAAAGTGTTACAAGTTTCATTTGCTAAATTATATAATACAGAGATAACATATCTTGTTACCCAAATGTGACATGAAAAAAATCCTTACCAAACTGTGTGTCTGTTTGCTTATGTTGCATGCCAGACACATATGAAAAAAGTCATTTTGCTTGTTTCTTAAATTGAGGATATCTTATATAAAGAAATGGTATAGAATACTATGCCCCTTAAAACAAAATAATATTTACTAAAAAATTACGATTCAGAGATACAGTTAATAGGAAGTTAAATTAAGGGTAATCTTAATAAAACCACATTTTCTCTTCCTATTGACTAGACTTTGAATATTTCAGAGTGTTAAACACTTTGTACAATTTTTATGTTCTCACGTAAAACTTCTTGATAAATTTATGATTTTCTTCCATTGTGTATAAATATAGATAAGGCATACTTTTTTAAAGATTAAAAAATCCCATGTTTATATAATTCTGTCAGCAGTTAAATTGTGATGTTTTATTTGAATTTGTTTCAGAATCGAAGCAAACGCTTGGAGAAGGTCCACGTGGTTATTGGGCCTAAATCATGTGACTTGGATTCTCTCATTTCTACCTTCACGTATGCTTACTTTCTAGACAAGGTAAGGGAAAAAAAGGATAATACTTCTTATATTTAAAATTATTATGTAAGTTTTAAGAAGAAACATTTTCTAGAAACAAAGGAACCTATTGACTTAATTTTTAGTGTTCTGATTTGCTGTTGCAGAGACTAAAGTATTATCATCCATGAATCAACAAATATTTCTTGGGTACCTACTACATGTTAGGCATCCTTCTAGCTATTTCTTACCAACTCTCCTTATAAAACAAGTTTTCAAATAAAAGTTTTTAAATAGTCATAATAGGTGATTAATTTTATGGAAATTCATAGAATGAATAAAAGTGAGAATCAGATTTCTTATTTTCTTTTGTCATCCTTGCTGATAGTCCTACCCTTGGGAGCAGAAAAATAGGTGCAGAATAACTTGTGTGAACAGTACATGAACGGCAGAGCACATTGGCTAGAGTTTTCAGTGACAGGTATTATATGTCAAATCTACGTCCTGTAGGTCCTTGTTTGGTTTTGCCTTGTAGCCTGACGTCGTACGGTGAGATCATCCTCGGTTAGTGAGCATCTTCCTTGAGGAAGAATCTTTCTGAGCTGTGAAGCATATGACACACCTGTGGAAGTGGAAAAGACCTTTCAACAGATTGCTTTAAAATTTCAAATGTATAAAATTCATGAGCTCATGATAATGGGCTTTTTGTTAACGCCTAAAAATGTATGTTATGAATGTCTAGGTGCTTTTTTCAACGTCACACAATTTTTAATTTTTCAGAACCTGATTTATTTTACTGCAGTTCTGTTTGTATCCTTGGCCCCTGACAGTAGGCAGAGCTGGTCTAAAGTGATTTAAATTCACACGAAGCCTAGTCTTCCAGAATGAGCTGTGGGTGGCAAGAACTGCTCTAGGGCAAAAGCTGATAAAAATACTGGGTAAAATATTCTGATCTCTACATGTGGGCTTTATATCAAATTTATCTTAAAATTTGTTGAACTTTACAAGGGAGATTAATTGGTATGAGAAGATAAATGTGCCTCTGTTAAGACATGCATATTAACACTAATTTTGTTAACTGGTTTTTTGACTCCTAGAAAAAAATGTTACTTATCTAGAGAACATAGAGTTGACAGAACCAGAATGATTTTTAGACTGATAGTGGCATGGACTTGGAAGGAAATGATCTAATAATAATAAGTCCTCCACTACCACCTACTACAATGTCTGGACATCCAACAAAAGGGGCAGAAAAAGTAACTGTGGTAGATAGAACAGGTAGATAGATAGATACAAATAAAAAGATGTGATTCTCCTCTTCTTCAGAGGTTTGTCGCTAAGCCTGGAAATGAATGTGGAATTACTGAAAGGTCTCATAGTGAGAATTTCGTTCTGTTTCTCCGCCTTTCTCTTTGTTTGCTTGGCCTCCTGCCAGTGGCCTGTGTTTCCATTTACATTTTCTTCAAGAACCCAACTACTTCCTGTTAGATTACGAACATGTAGGGTAAGCAAAGAGTTTTTCTGCTTCATGCGTTCGACCCCATTTAAATCCTTCTCACTCTGGTAGGTGAACCCTTTTACAGATGGGGAACTCAGAGTCTCAGAAAGGAAACTGGCTTTCTCAAAGTTGCATGGTAGAGGCTGGGGCTGGAACCTAGTTCTTGTGACATCAACTTCAGAACAGGTCTTGCCAGGAGAGGCTCAGGCCACATGCCTGACTTGCATATTGATTCTTCCCCACTCAAGTTTCAGTATCAGGAGTTAGATAGAATGCTCCATTAATTAGGAAAAATAACTTGCTATACATAAATTGTTAACACTTATTATACAATTGTGATTCAGTATCATATGACAGGAGGGAGAAAATCCACTTTGTTGGAGTGGCTTTGTGCCTTGTATGCTATAGCAGTGGCTGATTCGTTTCCCTCAATCAGTGAATATGTGCTAAATATTTACTATGTGCCAGACTGTTTTATACACTGGAGGCATAAGTGAACAAAACCATCAAAAAGCCGTGCCTTCTTAATGCTAGAAAGGGGGGACAGATGGTAAAGATATCAAAACTGTGTGACAAGTTGGTGATGGTGTGAGAATAAAGGCCATTTACTTTATGCACAAATTCCGTGTCACTGAACCCCACATTCTCTCAGTGATAGGATTATTGCTGTACATTCATAGTAATTTTTTTTTTTTTTTGAGATGGAGTCTCACTGTTGCCAGGCTGGAGTGCAGTGGCGCAATCTTGGTTCACTGCAACCTCTACCTCCCGGGTTCAAGCAATTTTTCTGCCTCATCCTCCCGAGTAGCTGGGACTACAGGCACCTGCCACCACGCCCAGCTAATGCCCAGCTAATTTTTGTATGTTTAGTAGAGACGGGGTTTCACCATGTTGGCCAAGATGGTCTCAATCTCTTGACCTCGTGATTCTCCTGCCTTGGCCTCCCAAAGTGCTGGGATTACAGACATGAGCCACCGCACCTGGCCCATTCATAGTAATTTTTAAAGCACCTTTTTAAACATTCCTGTAGAAAAATAAGTTTATTATTTTGACTCTACAATTCTCTACCTCTCTCCTATCTCCTGTTTTCTCTAGTTGCCACAGATTGTTTTATAAAAGACTTGTTAATGAAAGGTGTTTTTTATTATTGAAGAAATCAATAGAGATCACCATCTGATAGTCTGTAGACTGAAGCTGGCGCATACAGGAATTTCCACTGACAGACATTCTGAATTTTTAAAAATTCAGAATGTCACAAATAATACCCCAAATCTGGATTTCAACCTTCTCTTGGGTAATTAAAAGTTTTAACTACACTGAGCCTGAATTTTTACATGTGAACCACTGGCTGGAGCTGAGTGACAGGCATCCCATTTAGATACAACATATATACCTTCTGCTGTCCCCACAGTCCCCACCCAGCCTGCCTCAATTATTTTAATTTTCTGCAAATTTTATAAAGGCATGTGAGTTTGTTACTTTTAAAGAAGAAAATGTTTATTATGTATTTATAATTTATATAAATTATAAAATATTTATATAAATTATATATCATCTATACCATATATTTCTATTTTAGCCCCTGCATAATTTATATATACATATATTTAAATTTATAAATACATATATATTTATTTAAATTTTAATTATATGTAATATAGATTTACATATACAAATGGTGCAGGATCTAAAATGAGACATAAACTAAAGCATCAGAAGTTTCAAGTAGGGTAACAAGAGGTTAAAAAACGTTAGGGGCCACTCAGAGGATAATGCCTTACTTACTGGGTTCAGGAAAATTTGGTAATGAATGCCAAGTGGTTTAGTGAGGCCAGGAGACTCCCATTCCCTTACCAGTTACCCCCAGGCTGGAGAAAATGTAATTGTATTCTTTCCTCCTGCTGTTTTCAGTAATTCAGTCACCTTTTTTCTTGGTAGGTCAGTCCACCAGGGGTTCTGTGTTTACCAGTGCTGAACATACCAAGAACTGAATTCAACTACTTCACCGAGACAAGGTTTATTTTAGAAGAGCTAAATATCTCTGAATCATTCCACATATTCCGGGATGAAATTAACCTGCATCAGCTGAATGATGAAGGAAAGTTATCAATAACACTTGTTGGCAGTAACGTGCTGGCAAGGTAAGACCTACTGAGGCTCTAAGGTTTAATCTCTCAATGAAGGTTCTTCTGGGCAAAGTGTCACTTTATTCAGGACTTCTGTGGTTTAGGGAGATGTATTAAAAGCAAAGAATGTGCTGGGCATGGTGGCTCACTCCTATAATCCCAGCACTTTGGGAGGCCAAGGTGGACGGATCATTTGAGGCCAGGAGTTCGAGACCAACCTGACCAACATGGTGAAACCTCATCTCTACTAAAAATACAAAAATGAGCTCGGGTGGTGGCATGCGCCTGTAATCCCAGCTACTTGGGAGGCCGAGGCACAAGAATCACCTGAACCCAGGAGGCAGAGGTTGTAGTGAGCTGAGATTGCACCACTGTACTCCAGCCTGGGCAGCAGAGTGAGACTGTCTCAAAAAAGAAAAACCCGGCTGGGTGCTGTGGCTCATGCCTGTAATCCCAGCACTTTGGGTAGCTAAGGCGGGTGAATCATGTGGTCGAGATCGACACCAGCCTGGCCAACATGGTGAAACCCCATCTGTACTAAAAATAAAAAATTAGCTGCATGTGGTGGCGGGCGCCTATAGTCTCAGATACTTGGGAGGCTGAGGCAGGAAAATTGCTTAAACCCCGGAGGCGGAGGTTGCAGTGAGCAGAGATTGCGCCACTGCACTCCAGCCTGGAGGCAGAGCGAGACTCAAAACAAAACAAACAAACCCAAAAACAACAACAGCAAAGCAGAGGACATGCAGAGGAAAGGGAATGCCTTTTTCTTCTCTTACGGCAAAATTCGGGTTATGCCAATCCTTCATTTTTACTTTTGTATTTCAGATATGACATCTTTAAGTGGAAAGTTCTTGTAAAATTGACCAAATTATGTTTTGTTGTTGTTGTTGTTTTTGTTGTTTTGAGACAGAGTATTGCTCTGTCGCCCAGGCTGGAGTGCAGTGGTGTGATTTTGGCTCACTGCAGCCTCCACTTTCCGGGTTAAAGCGATTCTCTTGCCTCAGCCTCGAGTAGCTGAGATTACAGATGTGTGCCACCATGCCTGGCTAATTTTTGTATTTTTAGTAGAGATAAGATTTTACCATGTTGGCCAGGCTGGTCTTGAACCCCTGACCTCAAGTGATCTGTTCACTTCGGCCTCCCAAAGTCCTGGGATTACAGACGTGAGCCACAGCACCTGGCCTAAAATTATAGTTTTTAAACCATTTCAAACACTTTCTTATAGCAATACAATAGTCTTATGTATTGATGCTGAACATGTGTAATGAAAATTGAAATTAAACACTAGTTAAAACTGAATCGTTCTTGGGAAAGAAATCTCAGTAGTGAAATGGAAAAATATGTAAAGATAGGTTATGAAGATCATTTGATTATTGATTTATTCATTCATAGCATTTTATACTACAAGAGAAAAATTGATTTTTTTTAATATTCATGTAGCTCAAACTTTTTATTTTATGGACAAGAAGCTTGAAACTCAGTGTCACAAATGATTTGTCCAAAGAACCACAGGCAGGCTGGATATCGTGGCTCATGCCTATAATTCCAGCACTTTGGGAGGCCAAGGCAGGAGGTTCACTTGAGTCCAGGAGTTTGAGACCAGCCTGAGAAACATGATGAGACCCTGTCTCTACCAAAAAATAGAAAAAAAATTAGCTGGGCATGGTGGTACACACCTGTTGTCCCAGCTTTTAGGAAGCTGAGGTGTAAAGATGGCTTGAGCCTGGGAAGTTGATGCTGCAGTTGCATCTCAGGTTGAGCTGTGAGTTCAAGTCTTCAGGGAGCTTTGATCATACCACTGCTCTCCAGCCTAAATGACAGAGCAAGACCCTGTCTCAAAAAACAAAACAAACAACAACAAAAACAAAGAACCAAATGTAGTTAGTAGAAGAGTCGGGATTAGAACTTAGATCTTCTGATTCTTTCAGTCAATACTTAGGCATTGCTGACTCATGCAAGAATCTATAGGTGCCTAAGGAGGAATAAGACAAATTCTTTGTCATCAAGGACCTCATGAAGATGTCCTTTTGATAAGCTTTCTTCTGCTACTGAATGAAGAATCACCAGTTAAACACTTCAGTAGTTTAAAATGTTAATTTTTCCCAGTTTGGCAATTTGCTAGTTGTTGATAACCTTAACTGGTGGACATTGACCTTAGCATACATGGAATCAAAACCTTTTTTTACTGAGTAATTTTGTATTTAACTTTTTAGGAAGCATATTTAGGTATGAATGTGTTGTGATGTCGGTCATGCAATTTATTTACTTACGAGGAGTTTTGAAAATAACCTGACTACGTGTGGTTGCTTTTATCAAGCTATTCAAAACCAATGAAATTCTTTTGAACAATACTAATCATTGGCATGTGGCGAAAAGTTCTGGGTAGTTGATTTGGCTGACTTCAATGATTGGTATTCAGGAAATCATATGCTTGACTAAACTTAAGGGCTAACTTTTTCAAACCAACAAATGCAATGAGACATAGATAAATACAATGCAATTGAAATGTGAATTGTGGAATGAGTATGTGTCAAGCAAAATCTGAGGACTAGTTTTGTTACCAATTAAAATGGAGAAAGGGCTGATTTTGAGGCTGGGTTTGTGAACTCTAGCTCTGGAATTAAATAAATTGAAATCTTCATTTCTTTCATTGCCACTCATTTGTTTTTGACAGGCAAAAAGATAAAATTGAATTTATCCAAACTTTTCTTCCTGCCTTGGCTAAAATCCAGCTCTGTCTCACATATAAAGAATGATGGTAGAAGGAAAGTAGGCCCAGTAGTGTTTTTTCTACACCATGGTGACTGGATTTGCAAGCTTTGGAGCTAGGTGATTGGAGTGCAAATACCAGCTAGTCTATGCTAGATGTGTGACCTTACACAAATTTCTCAACCTCTTTGTGCCTCAGTTTTTAAATTTATACAATGGGGATTTTCTAGTGTAGTTTTTAGTGTCATTTTATAGAACTCATTTTACAGTATCATTTTTTAGTATAAAATATGGTAATACATCTAAAGTATTTATAATAGTATCTGGCCTGCAGTGAAAGCCCTATAATGTTAGTTATTGTTATTTTCTAAGAGCGCAGCACAGGATAAAGCTGGTAAGGTATTAAGATGTTTTAAGAATTTGGGGAAAGTAAATCGTTTAAATGAAATGCGAAAATACATAGAATAAGGCTCCCACCTTCTGAGTAATGTGAGTCCCCTCATATTTTTGGTTATTGAGAGGAAGCCATTTGTGTGAGAGCAGAGAGTTAAACATTCCCCAAAGTAATAAGACATGCGACATCCCTTTCTCTTCCTCCCCTTCATTTGCTTTACAGTGAAGACAAAACTTTAGAATCAGCAGTCGTCAAAGTCATTAATCCGGTTGAGCAGAGCGATGCCAACGTTGAGTTCCGAGAGTCTTCCTCTTCCCTCGTGCTAAAGGAGATTCTCCAGGAGGCTCCTGACCTCATCACCGAGCAACTGGCTCATCGCCTCAGAGGTGAGAGATGGCTCTGCCTATTAAATACTGGAAGGCTTAATGGAGTGTCTCCCGGCCTGCTCATGTAGAAAGAGTGCGATCCATTCTTGGGTTAACAATCTCTTTAAAGACCACAGGAAGCTTCATCAGAGAGGCAGGGAGTAAAGGGTTTGTTAAAGAGTAGCATTATATTGAATATTAAAAATGTGCATTTAAAAATAGGCACAAGGGGCCTTTGCTATTGCACTAGACGAGATTATTAAATGGGCCTGCTGCACCTCTGTTGGGAAGCTGGAATAGCACCTCTGGCCATTTTAATTGCTTTCAGAGGTGATTCTTGCCCCAAGACAGCATGATAGGGACCAGAATTCCATGTTCCCAGTTAGAAATATCTGCTGATACTCTTCCATGCTTGGTTTATAAAATACCATTTGGATGGCAAAATACGCAGCCTTCATTTTGGTAATACTGCGTCAGGCCTCTTAGAGTCGGATGTCACCTCCTTTGCTCCCGTCTTGTAACATATTTCATCTTCACTCGAACTGTTTTAAGCCCTGGGGTCCTGAACACACCATCATCAATTATTCTAGTAATCTCTCTTTCTTCTCCATCAGTGGAGCCCCCTGCTTCCAAAGAGTAGTTTTCAAGCTAGAAATTGTCGGTCGACTTTAGAATCACAGAATGACCACAGAAATTTCATTATTTACACACAGAAGACACTGTTCTGGTTTTTGTATAAAGCATGTCCCTCCCTGCACCACCAATCCATTTTGAACATGGTAGACAGAGATTTAGTGTTTAACTCAGGAACGTGAAAAACAGTGATGAACAGATTGAAATAATTTTAGAAGAAGACCAAAAGTATGTTGACTTTGCTCTTTTAAGGACTCTGTCCAATTCCTCTGTCTCTACCACACTTTGGAGGGGAAAAGGTCCAAGAGGTGTTTAATTCTTGTAAAGGTTTAGAACTGATGATCTTAGTAAACCTGCCTTAAATTATTTTTCTGGCAATGAATGTCTGTAAAAATGCTGTATTGGAAACTGTGCCATCAACTAAACTAAGTAAGCACAGTCGTTTATCTTTATGACAGAACAGAAGGAAAATGAAGGTAATTGGGAATCTCAGCCAAGAGGGAAGTTGTTCAACAGTGCGAATGTGTGGTGCAGCCAAGCACTAGAGAATATTTTGTTTAAATATCTTGTAAATTAAGAAGTTTGGTTAATTGTTGTGAAAATATATGTGTTATTTAGTAGAAAAGAAATGTAGTCAATAAGCAGCTCATTATCAAAATTTTCTACAAGTAGTAAAATAATATGAAACAAATACATTGGCACAAAGATATGACTGTTGTTGTTGGTAATACTAACAATGATATTCAGATATAGGGAAATGGAAGGAATGCAGACCCTTTTGTTAATTGTCTTGGTTTTGGTTTGCAGGGCTACCAAAAGATAAAACTATGGTAAAGGATTTTGCTTCTTTCTAGATTATTTTGCTTTTTTTTTTTTTTTTTAAGAGGTGGAGTCTCACCATATTGCCCAGGCTAGTCTTGAACTCCTGGGCTCAAGCGATCCACCAGCTTCAGTCTCCCCAAGTGCTGGAATTACAGGTGTGAGCCACCACACCCGGCTGGATTTTGCTTTTCTTAACATCAAATGTTTTTCCTGAGGTTAGGCTTGAAGTGGCATTGGGAAGCTGGCAGAATGTGGACATCACTTCCTTGTCTTTTGGAAATTGAAATGTGAGAGGATGAAGAGCTTCTGTCTGTGAAGCCTGCCGGTACTACTACTGTCATAAAAGAGCCAGGTTCATTAAACCCTGGGAGGTAAACATAGGGGGCTTATGGTGGAAAGAGGGCTCTGGAGACCTTCAGCCAATGCATATGTGTGTGTATGTGTATGTGTACATATGTGGAGGGGAGATGGAACATTACTAAATAGTTTTGGCAAGAGGGAACGTATTAGTCTGCTTTGCATTGATGTAAAGGAATATCTGAGATGGGGTAATTGATAAAGAAGTTTATTTCCCTCGTGATTCTGTAGGCTGCAGGAAAAGCATAGTGCTGGCATCTGCTTCTAGTGAGGGCCTCGTGAAGCTTCCGTACAGGGCAGGAATCAAAGGAGGAGCTGGCATACCACATGGCAAGGGAGGGAGCAAGAGAGAGAGTGGGGAAGTCCCAGATCCTTTTTAAAAACCAGATCTCAGGTGAACTCATTACCATGGGGAGGGCACCAAGCCATTCCTGAGGGATTGGCCCCCTGACCCAGACACCTCCCACCAGGCCCCACCTCCAATGTTCGAGATCACATTTCAATATGAGGTTTGGAAGGGACACACATCCAAACCGTATCAGGGAAATAAAGGATGGTTATCCAAGGAATCTGCCTTTTAAAGAGGTAATTCAAATGTTCAGAGGTAAAAAGTATTTTGGGGTAATAGGTCACTTTTTAAAAGCTCCTGAATTGTTAGTAAATATAAAAAAGCAATCAAGTTGGTCAGGCACGGTGGCTCATGCCAGTAATACTAGCACTTTGGGAGGCTGAGGAGGGCGGATTACTTGAGATCAGGAATTCGAGGCCAGCCTGGTCAATATGGTAAAACCTGTCACTACTAAAAATACAAAAATGAGCCAGATGTGGTGATGGACACCTGTAATCCCAGCTATTTGGGACGCTGAGGCAGGAGAATCGCTTGAACCTGGGAGGTGAAGGTCGCGGTGAGCTGATACTGCGCCATTGTACTCCAGCCTGGGGGACAAGAACAAAACTCTATCTCAAAAAAAAAAAAAAAAAAAGGGAATCAAGTAAACTTTTGCTGTCATCACTGAATTCAATCTTAGAATTTATAGTTTCCCATTATGTAGTAACATCAAACCTAAAAGGACTTGTTTTCCCTGTTCCTATAAATAATTTTAGCATTCTTTATTTTCATAACATGGGCAGTTCTCTTTCTAAAGGGTTCTCTTTATAAACAGCTACCATGTTAATTTGGATTTTCAGGTGCTGTAAATAATCATTAATTTGACACACATTTTTAGAACTTTTCAAAATTATACTTCAAGTTCTGGGATACATGTGCAGAGTGTGCAGGTTGTTACATAGGTATGCACGTGCCATGGTGGCTTGCTGCACCGGTCAACCTGTCATCTACATTTCTCCTAATGCCATCCCTTGCCGAGCCACCCCCTAACAGGCCCTGGTGTGTGATGTTCCCTTCCCTATGTCCATGTGTTCTCATTGTTCAATTCCCACTTATGAGTGAGAACAACAGTGTTTTGTTCTTGTGTTCGCTGAGAATGATGGTTTCCAGCTTCATCTATGTTCCTGCAAAAGACATTGAACTCATCCTTTTTTATGGCTGCATAGTATTCCGTAATGTGTATTTGCCACATTTTCTTTATCTAGTCTGTCATTGATGGGCATTTGGGTTGGTTCCAAGCGTTTGCTGTTGGGAATAGTACTGCAATAAACATACACATGCATATGTCTTTACAGTAGAACGATTTATAATTTTTTGGGAATATACCCAATAATGAGATTCCTGGGTCAAATGATATTTCTGGTTGTAGATCCTTGAGAAATCACCACACTGTCATCCACAATGGTTGAAGTAATTTACACTCCTACCAGCAGAGCGTTCCTCTTTCTCCACATCCCCTCCAGCATCTGTTGTTTCCTGACTTTTTAATGATCACCATTCTAACTGGTGTGAGATAGTATCTCATTGTGGTTTTGATTTGCATTTCTCTTAATGACCAGTGAGGATGAGCTTTTTTTCATACATTTGTTGCCCGCATAAAAGTCTTCTTTTGAGAAGTGTCTATTAATACCTTTTGCCCACTTTTTGATGGGGTTGTTTTTTTCTTGTACATTTGTTTAAGTTCTTTGTAAATTCTGGATATTAGTCCTTTGTCAGAGGATAGATTACAAAAATTTTCTCCCATTCCTTAGGTTGCCTGTTGACTCTGATGACAGTTTGTTTTGCTGTGCAGAAGCTCTTTAATTTAATTAGATACCGTTTGTCAATTTTGGCTTTTGTTGCCATTGCTTTTGGTTTTTTAGTCATGAAGTCTTGGCCTATGCCTATGTCCTGAATGATATTGCCTAGGTTTTCTTCTTAGAGTTATTATGGTTTTAGGTCTTATGTTTAAAGTCTTTAATTCATCTTGAGTTAATTTTTGTATAAAGTGTAAGGAAGGGCTCCAGTTTTAGTTTTCTACATGTGGCTAGCCAGTTTTCCCAACACCATTTATTAAATAGGGAATCCTTTCCTCATTGCTTGCTTTTGTTGGGTTTGTCAAAGATCAGATGGTTGCAGATGTGTGACATTATTCCTGAGGCCTCTGTTATGTTCCATTGGTCTATATATCTGTTTTGGTACCGGCACCATACTGTTTTGATTACTGTGGTCTTGTAGTATAGTTTGAAGTCAGGTAGCATGATGCCTCCAACTTTGTTCTTTTTGATTAGGATTGTCTTGGTATATGGGCTTTTTTTTGATCCATATGAAATTTAAAGTAGTTTTTTTTCATTCGGTAAAGTAGCCTGATGGTGATAGCATTAATCTATAAATTACTTTGGAAAGTATGGCCATTTTCACAATATTGATTCTTCCTATCCATGAGCATGGAATGTTTTTTCATCTGTTTGTGTCCTCTCATTTCCTTGAGCAGTGGTTTGTAGTTCTCTTTGAAGAGGTCCTTCACATCCTTGTAAGTTGTAATCCTAGGTGTTTTATTCTCTTTGTAGCAATTGTGAATGAGTGTTCACTCATGATTTGGCTCTCTGTTTGTTTACTATTGGTATATGGGAATGCTTGTGATTTTTGCACATTGGTTTTGTATCTTGAGACTTTGCTGAAGTTTCTTATCAGCTTAAGGAGATTGTGGGCTGAGAGGTTGGGGTTTGCTAACTATACAATCATGTGATTTGCAAAACAAGACAATTTGACTTCTTTTCTTTCTGTCTGAATACTCTTTATTTGTTTCTCTTGCCTGATTGCCCTGGCTAGAAGTTCCAATACTGTGTTGAATAGGAGTGGTGAGAGAGGGCATCCTTGTCTCCTGCCAGTTTTCAAAGGGAATGCTTCCAGTTTTTATTCCTTCAGTATGATATTAGCTGTGGGTTTGTCATAAATAGCTCTTATTATTTTGAGATATTAATCAAAATACCTAGTTTATTGAGAGTTTTTAGCATGAAGCGGTATTGAATTTTACCAGAGGCCTTTTCTGCATCTATTGAGATAATCATATGTTTTTTGTCATTGGTTCTGTTTATGTAATGAATTACTTTTATTGATTTGCGTATGTTGAACCAGCCTTGCATCCCCGGGATGAAGCCCACTTGACAGTGATGGATAAGCTTTTGGATGTGCTGCTGGATTTGGTTTGCCAGTATTTTATTGAGGATTTTCGCGTCAATGTTCATCAGGAATATTGGACTGAAATTTTCTTTTTCTGTTGTTGTGTCTCTGCCAGGTTTTGGTATCAGGATGGTGTTGGCCTCATAGAATGAATTAAGGAGGAGTGCCTCTTTTTCTATTGTTTGGAACAGTTTCAAGAGGAATGGTATCACTTCCTTTTTGAACCTCTGGTAGAATTCAGCTGTGAATCCATCTGGTCATAGGTGGTTGTTTGTTGTTGTTGGTAGGCTATTAATTACTGCCTCAATCTCAGAACTTTTTATTGATCTATTCAGGGATTCTGCTTCTTCCTGGTTTACTCTTGGGAGGGTGTATGTGTCGAGGAATTTATCCGTTTCTTCTAGATTTTCTAGTTTATTTGCATACAGGTGTTTATAGTATTCTCTGGTGGTAGTTTGTATTTCTATGGGAACAGTGGTGATATCCCCTTTATCATTTTTTATTGTGTCTATTTGATTCTTCTCTCTTTTCTTCTTTATTAGTCCGGCTAGTGGTTGATCTATTTTGTTAATCTGTTCAGAAAACAAGCTCCTGGATTCATTGATTTCTTTGAAGCATTTTTCGTGTCTCTATCTCCTTGAGTTCTGCTCTGATATTAGTTATTTCTTGTCTTCTGCTAGCTTTTGAATTTCTTTGATCTTGCTTCTCTAGTTCTTTTAATTGTGATGTTAGGATGTCCATTTTAGATCTTTCCTGCTTTCTTCTGTGAACATTTAGTGCCATAAATCTCCCTCCAAACACTGCTTTAGCTGTGTCCCAGAGATTCTTTTACATTATGTCTTTGTTCTCATTGGTTTCAAAGAACTTATTTATTTCTGCCTTAATTTCGTTATTTACCAGTAGTTATTTAGCATCAGGTTGTTCAGTTTCCATATAGTTGGGTGATTTTGAGTGAGTTTCTTAATCCTGAGTTCTAATTTGATTGCACTGTGGTCTGAGAGACTGTTTGTTATGATTTCCATTCTTTTGCATTTGCTAAGGAGTGTTTTATTTCCAATTATGTGGTCAATTTTAGAATAAGTGCTATGTGATGCTGAGAAGAATGTGTATTCTGTTGATTTGGGGTGGGGAGTTCTGTAGATGTCTATTAGGTCTGCTTAGTCCAGAGCTGAGTTCAAGACCTGAATATTCTTGTTAATTTTCTGTCTCATTATCTGTCTGATATTGACGGTAGGGTGTAAAGTCTCCCACTACTATTGTGTGGGAGTCTAAGTTTCTTTGTAGGTCTGTAAGAGCTTGCTTTATGAATCTGGATACTCCTGTATTGGGTGCATATATATTTAGGATAGTTAGATCTTCTTGTTGCATTGATCCCGTTACCATTATTTAATGCCCTTCTTTGTCTTTTTTGATCTTTGTTGGTTTAAAGTCTGTTTTATCAGAGACTAGGATTACAATCCTTGCTTTTTTTGCTTTCCATTTGCTTGGCAAATCATCCTCCGTCTCTTTGTCCCTTTATTTTGAGCCCGTGTGTGTCTTTGCACGTGAGATGGGTCTCCTAAGTATAGCACACTGATGGGTCTTGACTTTTTATACAATTTGCCAGTTTGTGTCTTTTAATTGGGGCATTTAGCCAATTTACATTTAACGTTACTATTGTTATGTGTGAATTTGATCCTGTCATTATGATGCTAGCTGTTTATTTTGTCCGTTAGTTGATGCAGTTTCTTCATAGTGTTAATGGTCTTTACAATTTGGTATGTTTTGTAGTGGCTGGTACCAGTTTTTCCTTTCCATATTTAGTGCTTCCTTCAAGAGCTCTTGTAAGGCAGGCCTGGTAGTGACAAAAATCTCTCAGCATTTGCTTGTCTGCAAAGGATTTTATTTCTCCTTTGCTTATGAAGCTTAGTTTGGCTGGATATGAAATTCTGGGCTGATAATTCTTTTAAGAATGTTGAATATTGGCCCCCACTCTTTTCTGGCTTGTTGGGTTTCTGCAGAGAGATCCGCTGTTAGTCTCATGGGCTTTCCTTTCTGGGTAACCCGACCTTTCACTCTGGCTGCCCTTATCATTTTTTCCTTTTTCTTTTCTTTTTTTTTTTTTTTGAGACGGAGTTTCGCTCTTGTTACCCAGGCTGGAGTGCAATGGCGCGATCTCGGCTCACCGCAACCTCCGCCTCCTGGGTTCAGGCAATTCTCCTGCCTCAGCCTCCTGAGTAGCTGGGATTACAGGCACGTGCCACCATGCCCAGCTAATTTTTTGTATTTTTAGTAGAGACGGGGTTTCACCATGTTGACCAGGATGGTCTCGATCTCTTGACCTCGTGATCCACCCGCCTCGGCCTCCCACAGTGCTGGGATTACAGGCTTGAGCCACCGCGCCCGGCCCATCATTTTTTTCTTCATTTCAACTTTGGTGAATCTGATGATTATGTATCTTGGGGTTGCTCTTCTCAAGGAATATCTTTGTAGTGTTCTCTGTATTGCCTGGATTTCAATGTTGGCCTGTCTTTCTAGGTTGGGGAGTTCTCCTGGATAATATCCTGAAGAGTGTTTTCCAACTTAGTTCCATTCTCCCCATCGCTTTCTGGTACACCAATCAAACGTAGCATTGGTCTTTTCACATGTCTCATATTTCTTGGAGGTTTTGTTTGTTCCTTTTTGTTCTTTTTTCTCTAATCTTGTCTTCACGGTTTATTTCATTAAGTTGATCTTCAATCTCTGATATCCTTTATTCTGCTTGATCAATTCAGCTGTTGTTACTTATGTATGCTTCATCAAGTTTTCATGGTGTGTTTTTAAGCTCCATCAGGTCATTTATGTTCTTCCCTAAACTGGTTATTTTAGTTAGCAATTCCTCTAACCTTTTTTCAAGATTCTTAGCTTCCTTGCATTGGGTTAGAACATGCTGCTTTAGCTCAGAGTTTATTATTACCCACATTCTGAAGCCTGCTTCTGGCAATTTGTGAAACTCATTCACCATTCAGTTTTGTTCCCTTGCTGGCAAGGCGTTGTGAACCTTTGGAGGAGAAGAGCCATTCTGGTTTTTGGAATTTTCAGCATTTTTGCACTAGTTTTTCCTCATCTTCATGGATTTATCTACCTTTGGTCTTTGATGTTGGTGACCTTCAGATGGGGGTTTTGTGTGGATGTCCTGTTTGTTCATGTAGATGCTGTTACTTTTGTTTGTTAGTTTTCCTTCTACCAGACAAGCCCCTTTTCTGCAGGTCTGTTGGAGTTTGCTGGAAGTCCAATCCAGACCTTGTTTGCCTGGGTATCACCAGTGGACGCTGCAGAACAGCAAAGATGGCTGCCTGTTCCTAACTCTGGAAGCTTCGTCCCAGAGGGGTACCTGCCAGATGCTAGGTAGAGGACTCCTGTTTGAGGTGCCGTTGACCCCTGCTGGGAGGTGTCCCCCAGTCAGGAGGCACGGTGGTCAGGGACTCACTTGAGGAGGCAGTCTGTCCCTTAGCAGAGCTTGAGCACTGTGCTGGGAGATCTGCTGCTTTCTTCAGAGCCAGCAGGCAGGAAGGTTTAAGTCTGCTGAAGCTGCTCCTACAGCTGCCCCTTCCCCCAGGTGCTCTGTCCCAGGGAGATGAGAGTTTTATCTATAAGCTCCTGTCTGGAGCTGCTGCCTTTCTTTCAGAGATGCCCTGCCCTGAGAGGAGGAATCTAGAGAGGCTGTCTGGCTACAGTGGCTTTGTAGAGCTGTGGTGGGCTCTGCCCAGTCCGAACTTCCCAGCAGCTTTGTTTACACTGTGAGGGGAAAACCACCTACTTAAACCTCAGTAATGGTGGACACCCCTCCCCTCAAGCTCGAGCTCCCAGGCTGACTTCAGACTGCTGTCCTGGCAGCAAGAATTTCAAGCCAGTGGATCTTAGCTTGCTGGGCTTTCTGGGGGCAGGATCCACAGAGGTAAACCACTTGGCTCCCTGGTTTCAGCCCCCTTTCCAGGGTAGTGAATGGTTCTGTCTCACTTGCATTCCAGGCACCACTGGTGTATGAAAAGAATCTCCAGCAGCTAGCTCAGTGTCTGCTCAAATGGCAGTTTTGTGCCTGAAACCCATGGCCCTGGTGGTGTAGGCACCTGAGGGAATCTCCTGGTCTGCCAGTTGTGAAGACTGTGGGAAAAGCATATCTGGGCCAGAATGTACCATTTTTCATGGCAAGGTCCCTCATGGCCTCCCTTGGCTAGGGGAGGGAGTTCCCCAACCTCTTGTGCTTCCTGGGTGATGCAACGCCCCACCCTGCTTCTGCTTGTCCTCCTTGGGCTGTACCCACTGTCTTAACCAGTCCCAATGAGATGAGCCCACTGTCTAACGTCAGTTGGAAATGCAGAAATCACCTGCCTTCTGCATTGATCTCGCTGGGAGCTGCAGATTGGAGCTGTTCCTATTCAATCATCTTGCCAGCCACCTAGGGACAATCTTTTCTTTCTTTCTTTTTTTTTTTTTTTTTTTTTTTTTTTTTGATATGTTTTTCTTTTGTCACCCAGGCTGGAGTTCAATGGCATGATCTCGGCTCATTGCAACCTCAGCCTCCAGGATTCAAGCAATTCTCCTGCCTCAGCCTCTGGAGTAGCTGGGATTATGGAAGCCTGCCATAGTGCTCAGCTAATTTTTGTATAATAGAGACAGGGTTTCACCATGTTGACCAGGCTGGTCTCAAACTCCTGACCTCAGGCGATCCACCCGCCTAGGCCTCCTAAAGTGCTAGGATTACAGGCATGAGCTACCATGCTCAGCCTGGAACATATTTTTATGCATTCTTCTAGGTTTTGAAAGAATGTCATTATTTTTATACACATCCTTGCCATAAGGAATTTTGGAAAATGTGTTTCCTGAAGTCATGGGACTAGATATTTATAGCTGAGACTGGAAAGAATCTTTAAAAGCATCATAATTAGACCTTGATGGACAGTATATTATTATAACCATTGTACCAAAAAAACTCTAAATTTACTATCAGCTAAATACTTCCTCGACTTGATTGTCCTTTGCTTTTCATTCCCGTGGCCATATCCTAGAACACATCATGTTTAGGCACGCTGGTGTGCTATAAATGGATTTCAGGTGGACCAAGATATTGATTCCCTTGGTTCTTGGAGAAGGCTTTATGTATACGTCTTAGGCCACTGTGCTGGGGCCGGAGGTGGGGGGGAAGTCACTTTCAAAGTGTTCCTTAATATGCAAATGGTTGGGCCGACTCTTCCTTAGTCTTGCTTGTTCGCTCCTTTTCCTCTTCCCAGCTTCTAAGTGTTGGGTGCCTAAAACTTGACCTTTTTCTCTATATGCTATCTTTAGGTGACTTTATTTAGTTCCAAGACTTTAAATATTATACATAGGCTGATGACTGCCCGTATCTCCACCTGTGACCTCTTTTTAGAGTTCCAGATTTGTATGCAATGCCCACGTGGCATCTTCACATGCTTGTCCAATTAGCACCACCTCTTTAACATGACTGCAGCAGAACCTTATAGTTCCTTGTACCTCCAAACCTGCTATTATTCCAGTTTCTTCATTTCAGTAAATCACCTGATTGCTTAAGCCATAATCTAGGGGTTACACATGATTCTTTTGCCTTCTGCTCCCATTAATCCATCAGAAAGTCCTGCTCACCCTCCATCCAGAACATAACATGACTCCCTCTACATTTTCCATGATCACTGCTGGTGATCCAATTCAAGATTCCATTCTGCCTCGCTTTGACAACTGCCATAGCTGCCGGCCTGTTGCCCTATCTTTGGGCATTGCCGTAAAACCCATTGCCCATGAAGTAGTCAGAATGACCTTGTAAACTGTAAGTCAGGTCATTTCAACCTCGTGCTTCAAACCTGTCACACTCAAAATCCAAGCATCCTCCCTCCACCGCTATAGACCACCACATCATCACTCCTCTGCCTCTTCTCACCTCACCTGATAAGATTTCCCCCTTTCCCACTGTGTTCCTGGCACAGGAGCCTTTCAGCTTTTCAGATATGCCAAACTCTTTCCACTGTTGAGACTTTACAGAAGCCGTTCCTTCCTTCTGGAAAGTTTGTTTTTCTCTATAGCATCTCCTCATCTCTCTACCTCTCAGGAGCCTCCTCTTCCCTGTTGCTTCTTCACTCCAGGATGTAACTTTATGAGAAAACAGACCTTTATGTTGTGTGCATTGCTTCACTGCTGTGTCTCTGGGACCTAGAAAAGTACCTGGCACATAGTAGGCCCTCGATAAACACTGTCATAAAAGGAATTTTGCAAGATTGTTTATGTGCTCTCTATGTTTATGGCTGTATTGATTTCGTCAAGCTACGATACTCTAATTTCCAACCCACTTCAGTCCACCGTTCTAACATTCTTAATGTGTAGAATTTGGATATTGTTCCTTCTAGTTAAAAAAACAAAAAACAAAAACCCCTTCTTTTAATCATTTACTTTTTACCTTTTAGAAATCCTAGTGTTTTGCAAGCATTTTTATTTTCACTATTCGGTTATATAAATAAATGGGTAAATAAATAAATAAATATAATTTTAGCCTTTTAGTGGAGTATAATACTGTGTACCAAAAAGAATGCAAAACATATACGTAAAGTCACATATAAACAGTTCATAGAATTATCACCAAGTGAACACCCTTTTAACAATTATCCGGGTAAGGAGAAAGACCTTTTTGTGCTCCTTCCCACTGCCATTTACTTTCTACCTAACTAGCATTAACAAGTATTCTCTTTTTTCTTTTAGGCAGAACCTCACTCTGTCGCCAGGCTAGAGTGCGATTCTTCTGCTTCATTCTCCCAGTAGCTGAGGCTACAGGCATGCACCAGCACGCCTAGCTAATTTTTGTATTTTTAGTAGAGACGGGGTTTCACCATGCTGGCCAGAATAGTCTCAATCTCCTGACCTTATGATCCGTCCACCTCGGCCTCCCAAAGTGCTGGGATTACAGGCATGAGCCACCGTGCCCGGCCAGTATTCTCATTTTTGTGGTACACTCTTTGCTTTTCTTTATAGTTTTAACATCCCTGTGTGTACCCCATAGAGGTACAGATGGGTTCTGGCTGCTGTGTTTGTTTTCGTGTTTTTGATACAGGGTTTCAGTCTTGTTGCCCAGGCTGGAGTGCAATGGTGCAATCTTGGCTCCCTGCAACCCCCGCCTCCAGGGTTCAAACAATTCTCCTGCCCCGGCCTCCCAAGTATCTGGGATTACAGGTGTCTCTCATCATGTCTGGCTAATTTTTGTATGTTTAGTGGAGACAGGGTTTTGTCATGTTGGTCAGCTGGTCTTGAACTCCTAGCCTCAAGTGATCTGCCTGCCTTGGCCTCCCAAAGTGCTGGGATTACAGGCGTGAGCCACCGTGCCTGGCCTCTGTCTGTATTTGTATGTTATATAAATGGAATCATATAGTATATATATTCATTGTTTTTAGATCTCTACCTTTGTATTAAACAGAGGATCTACTTGTATAGGTTTATCTATGTTATTATTTTTTTCCTTCTTTCATAAAATATCTGAGGATGCTTACAAAAATGCATACAATATAATAAAGGAGAAGAATAGGTCAAGGTCAGGAAAAATAAAAACAAGCACAGAAAAGGGTAAGATCAGATACAATTATAAATTTGGAGGAGTAAAAATAGTATTTGATTTGAAATTTTGGATATGAGCTTCCTGGAGCCAATGAAAAAATTTAAAAAATGATTAATTATAATATTCATATTTTTACTGAAATAAACACACATACCAGTTTCTCATTTTTAAAAGACAATTAAGCCTAAATATATTTCTTTTTCATCAGTCTTGAAAAGACACCTGATAATGTCAGATACACCCCCACTGTCCTTTTCCACATGCAATGGGGACATATACAGGAATTGTGCACAGCATGTCAGATACTTCCTGCTCCTCAATCAGTGTATGGGGGTTGCTTTAATAACTTTGTTTTTTAATCAGCTTTCCCTTTAGTCTAGCAACCTTATTTTCTGCTCCAAATTTCTTTTCTGTACATGCTGATGTTTTTGTCTAAATCCAAAAACTACATATTTATATGCAATTATATTTGAATCTTTTTAGTCTTGTGCTTACAGCTGTAGCTACATATCAGCGTTTGCATGATGGATGGTATATTACTGTATTCAAACATGGAGGTAGAACTCGATTGTTATGGATGTTGTTTAAAAGATCATCTGTATACTAGTTAGAGGTATGTGCCATGTTGCCAGCAGAGAAATAACGTGCTTGTGTTTCTCTAATAATGTCCCCTGTCACTCTTTCCTTTGGGCTCTGGCAGGACAGACATGGATAAATGTCAACAGGCGACTCATCTATGGCCAAAATTTGTTCAGGCTTTGTGGGAGATTTAATAAAACTGAAATTGCATCTTAAAAAATTAATACTTCTTACAATTCCTAGGTCTTGCTGTTGCTTTTTAATAGGATATACTGCAAAACTTAGAAATTTCAGGGAACAAATCATTAGCATCCACTTTCGTTTGGAAAGGTACATACTTATCTAAAAATTTATGTGTGCATGTGTGTGTGTGAAGAGAACGTGCTCATGAAGATAAGATCATAAATGGCCCTGAGTTTTGGAAATGAAATCTTTTAGCTTCACCCTTTCCTTGCCCACTTTGCCCACTTGTTTTTGCTGGGTTCTTCTTTGTTTTCTTTCTCCTCTGCCTTTTCTCCTTCTCCTGTTCTTAGGCTTCTCCCTCCGCCTGTCTGATTCTGAGATCATTTTGTGGTCATTTTCAAAGGCATGAAGGTTCCAAAAAGTCACATTATACAGTCTTGCTGGCTAAAGTTGGTGCCTGGTTATGCTCTGGGTTTGTGCCAAAAGCAAACACTTACAGACATGCTAGACTCCTCAACCCGTATTCTTTCATTTCTCCGGAGATGTGTGCTAGAGGACCACTGCCAAATTTAAGCTCCATTAAATTGCTGAATCATCACATTGGGGATCATGTGCGCATTCACACACGCATATCACATTTGTATTTGTGTGCGTGTTTCTGGGAACCAGCTGGCAATGAGATTTCGGCCACTGATTATCAGGCACCCTTAGATCAAGACCGCACTTTACCCAAATGGCGTTTCACTTTTATTTGTATAAGGCCTTGACAGAAGCCACAAGACAAAGAGAAAGAAGAGCAGTTGTTCTTAGCCTAGTACTAAGTGAAAAACTAATACCCCAGGTTTTTAAAATGTAAACAAACTCTCTCCTTCCTATTGGTGGTTTCATTTGACCTTTAATAAAGAATAGTTGCTTGCTATTTTAATAGCCTGGATTAACAGCTTCAAAAAGATCCTTTTAAGGAGGTCAAATAGGAAAGGAAAAGAGCCAGTTTTTTTTTTTTTTTTTTTTTTTTTTCTTGCCCAAAGAGTGAATCATCCCTCTCCTGAAATGGTTACAAAGTCCAGAGGAAATTACATTGCCTGTTTTGCTTAGGAAGAGGGACTGTTTTGCTTAGGAGGAGGATACTTCGGGTAGGGAGAAGTGCTAGTTATAAAACCAGAATGATTCCTCACCCTCAAGAGTGTTCGCTATTTCTCTGTCACACAAAGATAAGATAATCTTTATTCTTAAATTCAGACATTTTAAATTTATGGGAATAGTAGACAGGTAATTGGCTTCTTTTTATACCTCTTCTGACCAAAACGTAAACTAAGTTGTATTTCTTTTTTCTCCTTCCTTCTATTTTCCCCTCCCTCTTCCTCTCTGTTATTCATTCCTGAATTGTTTCAATATGAAAAAAATCAATCCTAGGTAAAAGAAAAAAAGATTTAAGCCACTTCTTTTCTGCTAAGAATTTATCATGCAGACTATGCCTTTACTTCGTTGAATGTTTTCCCCAATTTCTGACTTCATTAGATCATGTTTAATATTAATGTACTGCAATTGCTTTTGGCAAGAGGTCCTTCACTTCTCCATTCTTTTGAGCAAAGAATATTCTGGTTGATTTCTTTTCTAATAGAATGAAGTGTTTGTTTCTATTTCCTCATAATTGCTTTCTTTGCTGCTTGCTGTTAATCGCTCCTTCCCTCAACCCTGCCTATGTATAGCTGGGACACTTTGGCGTACATCCTTATGGATTTCAGTATTTCCTTCATTCTGCAAAACTTGCTGTAAGCTAGATCAATGCTCACTACAAAAATAGATTTGAATTTGCTGAGAGGTGTCTCTGGCTGCTGTAAGTCATGATACAGGTAAATAAGCTTGTAATTAAATGGGTTTCTAACATAAAGTAGCAAAATTTGCCATAGATGAGTTCCTGGGATAAAGTTGGGCTGTAGTCTTTCTTATGCAGTAAAAATAACTCAGAGTATCATGAGCATCTTTTTGAATTAGTTTTCATACTTTTATCAGTATATCACCTCCTTTGTAATAGTCAAGTCAAACTTAGCTATGAGCCGATGTTCAGATGTCTGTTTTCATTAAATTATTCCATAGGTCTCTGTTTAATGTAGCATCTGTTAGATTAATTTCTGAATACTGCCTTTCCATTTTATGTATTTCAGAAATACGATCCCCAAATCAAAGGAACTGGATTCTTGGTTTAACTGTAGCCAGGGCACATTAAGTATTTAATATCTCAAAGCTATTGCATTCTTCAATTTTTGATTTTTAATTAGTTGTGGAAATACAGGCAATTTTGTATTATTGACCTTAATGAAGCAAACTTGCTAAATTTACTGACTATCCTGAGCTCATTTGTAGATTCTTTGAGATTTTTTACACATATAATTGTATCATCTATGAGGAAAAACAGTGTTTATTCTTTATTTTCCTTTATTTATACTTTTTACTTCTTTTGCTTGTCTTATTGCACTCTGGTTAGGATTCACAGAGCAGTGTTGAATAAGAATAACAATACTAGGCATCTTGGGGCCAGGTACAGTGGCTCAAGCCTGTAATCCTAGCACTTTGGGAAGCCGAGGTGGGCAGATCACCTGACATCAGGAGTTCAAGACCAGACTGGCCAATGTGGCGAAACCCATCTCTACCAAAATACAAAAATTAGCCAGGTGTAGTGGCACATGCCTGTAATCCTGGCTACTCGGGAGGCTGAGGCAGGAGAATCACTTGAACCTGGGAGGCAGAAGTTGCAGTGAGCCAAGATCTTAGCCACTGCACACTAGCCTGGGTGACCGAGTGAGACTACATCCAAAAAAATAAAAAAAAAATAAAAAAATAAGCATCTTATTCTCATTCTTTATTTGAAGTGGAAGTCTTTCTTTATTCCACAATTAACTGTGATGTTTGCTTTCTGTATTTGGTTTTTATAAATGCCATTCATCAAATAAAGAAGTTGTCCTCTATTTCCACTTGACTAAGATTTCACATAATGATTAACTTTTAGATTTTCTGAAGTAGTTTTACTGCTTGACATCTATCTATCTAGGTGATCATAGGATTTTTCCTGTTGATTAATCTGGTCAATTATAACTGACTGCTTTTTGAATATTAATTTGTCCTTTGATTCTTAGAAGATCCCTATTTGGTGGCTATACAACATCCTATTATAAATTGTTGAATTGACTTGGGACTAGTTTTTTTAAAAAGTTTTTTGCATCTATGTTTATGAGAGAGACTTGCCTCTAACTGTTCTTTCTTGTAATGCCCTATCAGGTATTGGTATTAAGGTTATAGCAGATTCATAAAATTCATAAAATGAAGATATAATTCTTTAGACTTTTGGGAAATCTCTCATTTTCTATTCTTTGGAATAATTTATGTAAAATTAACAATACTTAAATATTTGGAATTATGGACTTAACTTTGGATTCATTTTTAAATATATATAAAACTATTCATATTTTTAATTTCTTTTTCTGCCAGTTTTGGCAAGTTGAATTTTCCTAGTGGTGTCCATGTTGTCTAAATTTTAAAACTTATTAAAATCAAGTTGTTAGTATCTTCTAATGTCAGTAAAATCTGTTGTTATGTCACAATTTCATTATTAATATGGGCAAACTATGTCTTCTTTCTCTACTGGCTCTTTTTTTCTTGAGTTGTTTTCAAAACTACTTTTTTTAGTTTTTTCCAGAAATCAAAGTTTTGTTCTATTGATTTTTTTCCATATGTGTTTATTTCCTTTAAGATTTGCTCTTATGTTTATTATATTTGTCCTTCTACCTTTTTTAGGTGAATTTAATGTTTGTGTGTGTTTTTTAACACATATGCTTTTAAGGCTATAAAATTTCCTCAGAGCACAATTTGAGTTGAATCCCACAATTTAAACTGTCATATTTTCATTCTTATTTAGTTGAAATTATTATATATTCTGATTTACATTGCGATTTCTTCTTTTATCATGAGTTATTTAGAAGTGCATTGTTGTTTTTGTTTTGTTATTGTTTTTAGACTATTTTTCATGTAGCCACAAGCTATAACTCTATAACTGCTACCTTTTAATTTATTAGAACTTGATCTCTGCTTCAACAGATGATCAATTTTGGTAAATGTTTCATTTGTATTGGAAAAGAAAGTGTAGTCCACCACTGTTGATAGCAATTTAATATATGTTAATTAGATCAAATTTGTTACTTGTGTTGGTCAAATGTTCTATATTTTTGCATACTTTATCCTGCTGGTTCTTACAGTAAGAGATGTGTTACAATTTCTCACTGTGACTGTGTGTTTATCTCATTTTTCATCTAGTTTTGTCAGTTTTTGCTTTATATATTTAGAAGCTATGCTATTAGTACATAAAAATTTAGAATGATGTGTCTTCCTGAGGATTGGCCCTTTATTACTATAAAAATATTTGTCTTAATCTCATGTAACTCTTCTTGTATTGTAGTCTGTTTTGTCTGATATTAGCATATTACACCAACTTTCTTGTGATTGGTGTTAGCATGTTGTATCTTTTTCTATCCTTTTACTTTAAACCTTCCAGTGATTTAGGTGTGCTCTGATAAACAGTATATTGTCATCCTGGTTTCTAAAATGCAGTTTGATAATATCTTTTAATCAAAGTGCTGTGTCTCTTTATGTTTAAGGTAATTGCAATTACATCTGGGTTTAAATTTATTATTTTGCTGTTTGTTTCCTATTTGTCTCACATTTTCTTTTTTCCTCTCATTTCTTTACTGCTATATACTAAGTAAGTATTTTTGATATTCTTTTAGTGGTTACAGCAGCAATTACAACATACAGTTAAAATATCTTGTAAATTGATAATTTTATTATTTCCCTGACAACCTAAGAACCTAAAACACCTTCTCTCTACTTAGCCCCTCCTCAATTTGTTAGTATTAAAATTATTTTAATTATGCATGTATAATATTTTAAACTGTTTAAAATATTACCATAATTTTAAAGTCTTTAAAATATTACTATAATTGTTTTATACAGTGAAAGTTGATTTATTCTTACCCACATATTTACATTGTCCCATGTTTTTCTTTCCTTCCTGAATTTCTTTACTTCCTTATGGAATAATTTTCTGCCTTAATGTTTTCTTTTGGTGTAGATTTTGTGACACGTACTTTGAGATTTTTAAATTTTTTTCTGAAATGTCTTTATTTTGCCTTCTTTTAAAATTTGTTTTCAGTCAGTATAGAATTCTAGATGGGCAATTATTTTATATTAGCACTTTGAAGATATTCTATTGTCTTTAGACTTTCATCATTTTAATTGAAAATTCAATTATACTTTTAAAGCCCTTTTTTTCTCTGTTTTAATTTTTTTTTTCTCTCTGTAATTTTTTTTTTTTTAGCAGTTTTACTATCAGGCATCTAGAAGTGTTTGTCTTTGTCTTTATCCTGATTTGGGCTCATAGTTTTCCTTTTCCTTTTCCTTTTTCTTTTTCTTTCTTTTTCTCTTTTGAGACTGAGTCTGGCTGTATTACCCAGGCTGGAGGACAGTGGCATGATCTCAGCTAGCGGTAACCTCTGCCTCCTGCATTCAAGCGTTTCTTGTGCATCAGCCTCCTGAGGAGCTGGGATTACAGGCGCCCACCATCACGCCTGGTTAGTTTTTGTATTTTTAGTAGAGACAGAGTTCCACTATGTTGGCCAGGCTGGTGTCGAACTCCTGACCTCAAATGATTTACCCACCTCAGCCTCCAAAGTGTTGGGATTACAGGCGTGAGCCACTGTGCCTGACTCATAGCCTTTCATTAATTTTGAAAAATTAGTATACCCATTGCCTTTTCAAATATTGCTTCAGCTTCATTCTTTCCTCTCCAAGGGGAACTAGCGCCTATCTGTTAGACTTTGCTCCATTTTTCCATCTCTCTTAAGCTCCTCTATGTATTTTTCATCATTTTTTCTCTCTGTGCTTCAGAATGGTTATTTTCTTCTGACCTGTTTTCTTTTTTCACTAATCTTTTCCCCATGAGTGTAATCTGCTGTCAACACATTTGAGTTCTAAATTATTAAATTTACAGTTTTGCAATTTCATTTGATTATTTTACTTACAGATTCTAATTCTCTGTTGTAATTCTTCAGCTATTTTTAAAAATCCCCTCTGATTCTGTTTCTGTTCTTTTCCTCATGAGTTTATTCTTCTAGAGTTTCCAGTCATTTGTTCTATTTCCTTTATGACTGGTAATTTGTTATGGGTGGCTGAATAGTGTATATGAAAAATGTAGAGATGATGAGACCAGAGATGACAAAATTCTTTTGCTCTTGGGAGGATTTAATTTTGCACCCCAAAGACACAAGAATGACAGATAAAAACTATTCTTTGCTTAAGCCAATTCGAATTGGGATTTCGGACTTTATGAAGACTGATCAATTTTTGCTTCACCCTTTTCCCTGGGCAGGGGTTGGCATAGTTCCAGATAGTAAATACTTTAGGCTTTGTGGGCCTATAGTCTCTGTTGAAACTACTCAACTCTGTCAATATAACACAAAAGCATCTATAAACAATATGTGAATTAATGAATGTGGCTGTGTTCCAATACAGCTTTATTTATAGAAACAGGCAATTAGCCAGATTTGATCTCCAGACTGTAGTTTTCCAACCCTTGTCCTAGGATGTAACTCTAGGGGTTCCGTCTCAAAACCTGGGTTACTTAACTAAGACTCCTTTTCTGTAGAGGGTCCTAAACTTTAGTTTTTATCTCCATAGGCTGTTAAACTTCTGTTAGATTTGCTTTTTCAGGCTATTGGCTTATTTTATTACTTATGAATTAGCATAAGAGGAAAAGCAACACCAAATGTTGGGCTCACTTCTCTGCGCTTACTAACCCTCTCCAGGACCTTATATTCCAAGATAGTTACTTGGGTAACTCTGTGATACAGTCACAGGTTTTTAAAAACTTGATCTATCATTTATCCTTGTTCTTAGTACAAGTAGTCTATCAGAGCCAGAAGCAGATGAAGATTTTTTTTGAAATTCATATTTACCATTGCCTTAATAAAGAGGGGGAAAGTAATCTTTCTAGTGTGAGTTTTATGTCAGAGATTGACAGACCACAGGGTATGCACAAAATCCAGTTGGCTGCCCTCCACCTTCAAATGACTGTTGACATGGAATCAGTTTAGGTCTGTGTGCTGACTGTTCTTTCCTTCGTTCTTACCCAAAACAGCCTTCTTACTGGTCCTCCCCATATTCCTCATCTAATTTTTTTTCTCCATGATAGCCAGAGTGGTTCTTATAAAACATAAATGTGAGCATGTTACTTTCCCTACTTAAAACTCTTTAAAGATTCCTCATCCCCCTTAAAACATAAAAGACAAACTTTAAGGCAGCTTGTAAGGCCCTTCATGGTCTGGCCTCTTATCTCTCCAACCTAATTTTTCAACATTTCCCCTGCTAAAATCCTACTATCGACCTGTAATTAATTGCTTTCTATAGAACTGGCCCAATTCCCTCCCACTCCAGTGCCCTTGCACGGGCTCTTTCTGGATCATAATGTCTCTCTTGCCTTCGCCTTAAGTCAGTCTCTAGTTGTCCTTCAAGCTCAGCTTAGGAAGACTTCTCTGAACCCTAAATTTGGCCTAGATTCAGAGTACTGTGTTTTTCCCCAGCAATATTTCTTATTCTCTGTTACTGATAATGTTTGTGCTTACTTATTTGTAACCTCTAATTTCCCGTGAGCTTCAAGAGGCAAGGTTATCTCTAGTCTAATTTGGAATCGTTTAGCATCGAGCATAGTGCCTGGCCCATAAAAGGCACTCAGTAATTGTGAGGTAATGAATGGATGAAATGCTTTAAATATATTTGGCAATATTTACTTTTCATTATGATGTTTACATTCATTTGATTCTTGGTATAACACTGTGAGCTGGGAGAGCAGTATTATTCCTGTTTTAAAAATGGGAAACCTGGCCAAGCGCGGTGGCGCATGCCTATAATCCCAGCTACTTGGGAGGCTGAGGCAAGGAGAATCACTTGAACCCAAGAGGTGGAGGTTGCAGTGAGCCAAGAACACGCCATTGCACTCTAGCCTGGGTGACAAGAGTGAAACTCTCTGTGTGGAGAAAAAAAATAAAAATAAAAATAAAGAGAACTGGAAACAGAGGCCAGGTGACTTGCTTGGGACATTCCAGCATGTTTGATGGTAAACGTAGTCCTCATCTCTAGATTCTGTAGGTCTCAGGCCATATGTTTGGATTGGGTACCATAGTTTTCCCTCACTGAATACTTTATTTCCCCTTTTACCTTCTTCCCTCTGTTATTTATTTTCCATTTTCCCTCCACCATGACTTACATTAAGGCTACACTGAAACACAGGCGGTAGTACCTTGATTATTCAATAGATTTGGGGATTTTTAGAGAGTTTAATCATTCATCATTAAACAAAACTTGTCTCTCCCATGGTGACCTTATGGTAATCTGGGCTTGGAATGCAGGGAAGAGTAAGAGTACACATGGGGTGTTAACTCCTCCCTTTCAAGATGAGATTATCCACAGAGGTCACAGGAGTTTGTGCGAGGTCCTTCATACTGGAAAGTTACTTTGTAATTTAAACCTGTGATTTGGACTCAGCTTGTGAGTCCTTATAATTAGATCATTATAAATGACTTTAAAACTGTGATGATGCTTGGGAGATCAGAAATGGATGTCAGGTTAACCACCTTGTCAGATTCTTCAGCTGTTGACAGTGGGATTATAGATTCATTTAGTGTGACAAGGAAGAAGTTTGTATGTAAAGTTCGTCCTATAATAAGTGGGAATAGCATTCTCTGTGGTCCCTTAAAGAAAATAAGGCTGATTACACTTTTAAATAGTTTACCACTAACTTCCATTTTGAAATCACTTAAGACTAATGTATATCTTCTTGTGTGTTTGGGTGGGGTAGGGGGAAGCTACACATTTTTTTCCTTTATCCATGAATTCTGTAACATAGAGTATGCTATGATGAGTTAATTTGTAGAGAGCAATGCTTGGAGAATAATGAAGCTGGATGATGGTTCAATTGTTTTCTAAAAATTGCCTCTGGAATGTTACATGTGGAGGACCCCAGTCCAGGTGAGAGACAGGAATGGAAAGCTTAGATTGAGAGGCTAAGAAACACCAATTTTCCTGGCCCCTGTTCTGGTGTGGCTGGAAAGCTTTAAGCGCATGTTTATTCAAACCTTTCAGGTAGCATTCTTTTCAAGTGGATGACCATGGAATCAGAGAAGATCTCAGAGAAGCAGGAGGAAATTCTTTCCATCCTGGAAGAAAAATTTCCTAACTTGCCTCCAAGAGAGGACATCATCAACGTTCTGCAGGAGACCCAGTTCAGTGCTCAGGGTGAGTGACTCCATCCCCAGCTCTCTCATCCCTCCTGAGTAGGGATGGTTTGTGGCATGGAGTGTCATCAGGCCTGAGAAGGTATATTTGTTTCTTTCTTTGTTTTTCATACAGAGTCTCGCTCTATCGCCCAGGCTGGAGTGCAGTAGCACAATCTTGGCTCACTGCAACCTCCACCTCCTGAGTTCAAGCAATTCTCCTGCCTTGGTCTCCCAAGTAGCTAAGACTACAGGCATGTACCACCACGCCCAGCTAGTTTTTGTATTTTTAGTAGAGATGGAGTTTTACCATGTTGGCCAGGCTGGTCTCGAACTCCCAGCCTCAAGTCATCCGCTTGCCTAGGCCTCCCGAAGTGCTGGGATTACAGGTGTGAGCCACTGTGCCTGGCTGAGAACATTGAATGTGATTCACCTTCTTCCTATTACTTGTGCTGGTGGAAGGTTTTCAGGCACATAATGTTGTCTCCCTGGAAACAGACAGCTTGTGCTATGGCCTCTCCTCTGAAGCCTTCATGTCTGGATGTATGGTTAATTCACGTGTCCAGTGCACATCCCAGGTGCATCATTACATGCAATCCTTGTGCTGACGGGACTCTATTCTGAGGAGATGGCAGGAGGAATGTCAAGCACAGTGGGATTTCATAAATCAATTAGTTTGAGAAGGAAATGAGAGAGAAGATGGCTACGTTGATGAAGGTGTTGTCAGAGTCTAGGCTTTGTCAAGACAGTGAATTTCCTAGATCAACTGTTTTACAATGAAAAATGGCTGTAATTCACTGGATGCCTAGTGTATACAAGGTTTTGATGGCATAGCTTGGCAAGGATGATCTTGCTGAATCCTCATGACAACCCTAAGAGTCAGTGCTCTGCTGTCCCAGTCTCCAGATAGGGGAGGACACTAAAGTGCAGGAAGTGGTCATCGCTTTCCCAACATCAAACAAAAGCAGCAGGTGGCCAGGCCAGGATTAAACCCAGTTTATCTGTCTTTAAGATATAAACACTAAATTAAGTAACTCTCTCTCTCTCTTAGTTCAGGAACCCCCCCCCCCCCCCCGACAACTGCCCCACCCCAACTCCTGCTCCTGGGGCAGGAGGGGCAGAGCCTGAGGCAAAGTGGCTTATGTGGGAGGTGGTTCTACTCAACACTGATAGGGGAATAGAGTGCTTCATCAAGCAAGTTGGCTCCATGGGAAACCGTAGCTTAATCCCACTGGAGACCATGAGAAAGAGCGTAAACTTGTACTTCAGGGTCGTCCCACCCGAGGGGTGCAGTGGTGTGCTCATCTGGGCTCCAGGAGCTGATGGTTAAATATTCAGGAATTTTTTGAGTTGGGTGATGTTGGATTGGCAGCTTGAGATCAGCCATGGTAGTAGCGTTTAGAGCCCTGAAACTGACAAATACTATGAATCAGATTTTGTTACGGGCCATTAAACATTTACCGGCAGACCACTGGAAGACTGTAGGCTACTCAGTCCCAGGGGCCTTAATTCTCCAGCGCAGGCTCTGGTGGCCACAGAAAGCCCTCAGGAAAAGAGAGACAGGTGCTGGTGGTGGAGCATCGTGCTAGGTGCCCTGGGATGGGAAAATCTGAAGAAATGGGGTGGGGCCCTCACAGTGTCCCTTGCACCTTCTGTTATGTATACATAGCTGTGAGTGTACGTGTGTGTATGCTGTACAAGCAGATGCATTTTGTCATTCATTTTCACAATGACACCCAACTGTTATGTCACAGGGTGTTCTATAAATCATTTTATGCTGCATTGTGAAAGATTGTGGCTTTTCAATCTTCGAGTCAAAAATATTCAGTGCCAGTCTGTTTCCCCATGCTACTGTGATTGACAGAGTGTTCTGAGTGGTTAGAGCAAGCAATGGTCTCTGATGTCTTAACATACCTCTGGGAAAATTGCAGTGCTTTACTAGGCTTTACTATAGATATTCTTCCCAAGAGAGTAGGCCTAATCAGATGTAATACTGTAGTGTGAGAATTAAATGTCAAGCCAGATCCTTTGCTGCTTTACTGTGATAGATTTCATTGAGTCCCATTGGTCAACTGACTACGACTATGCAGTTCTGGATAATTTATCCATTCTGGATTATTACTTCCATTAATTAGGGAATTTAATAACTCCATTGTCAGAGCCTATTATGAGGGTAAGCAACTTAATTATGATAGTCTTATGAGTCACATGTATAAAGTGCATTTTGAATGAAATTATTCTGGAAAATATGGGGGCTTACCTAAATGCAGCCTGAAAGCCGGTTTTGGCTGTGTTTGGTATTATTTAAATAGTTTGCATGGTGATGCTAATTTTTCTTCGTTGGCCCACCTCCACCCATTCATTCCCTGCCCTTGTCTGATCTGGGCCTCCAGAGGTGGACCCTAAGTATTTAATCTTATGGGCTCCCACTACACTGGCTTCTGGTTGAGTTTGACCAACAGGAAGAGTTAGGAACAGGTAGGGATGGGGGCAAGGAGAAGAATGAGACTGTGGTGGATCTTCCCTGCCTTCCTCCTGCTTTGGTGGTAGTTTCTGCAGCCCATCTTCTCCAGTTCCAGATGTGTTTTTTTCCCGTGTTCCTTTGCTAATCTCTGGGTGCCTCATCATCTTTTATTCACTTTCTCATCCAGCCCACATCTCTATAAGTGTCCTGCCATTAACACGCCTGCTTTTGCAGCAAAAGAGGTGCATTTTTTCTATTGGGATCCTAACTGATGCAAATGTGATGTGATTATTGCCTTAATGTATGTGTATTTATTGTGGATAAAAGTGACATTTGAGGGGAAAAGAATGAAATTTACAGAGTAAATTAAATATCCCTTGATATTACCAAAAAAAAAAAAAATCCCTCAAGTATGACATGGTGTTTTTTTCCTGTCATCCACAGGTTTAAGTATCGAACAGACAATGTTGAAAGATCTGAAGGAATTGTCAGATGGAGAAATAAAAGTGGCCATTAGTACTGTGAGCATGAACCTCGAGGTAAGGCTGGGAATGCATTTTCAGCAATGATCGATTTCTCACAATTGCAGTCTGAGCAACTGGAAGATAACTCTCTCCATTGGATAAGCCTGTGGTAGTCCTTTGCACCTTTGTGATATATTTGACTTGGAATATACTGGCAGGTTATTATTTGGGTGAAAACACTATGCTCAACAATGAAAAATGCCAAACGTGGGTTCTCAAGATGAATGCTCTTTCATTCATCTTGGTAAAACAAAGCCTAGAATACAAACTTTCAGATGTGGGTATATATTTAACCTGTTTAATAGCAATTATGATATGTGTGATTAGGTTCACTTCCATATTTTCTGTGTACCACCCTGTATTGTTCATAGAGCTTTTCTTTAAAAAAAAAAGTTGTCTTTTGATCTTGAAAACTGTCTGGATGCATGCCATTTTGATAGTAAATGGCAGCAACTCAAGTATTAATAAGGAACCTCTTTCCAATCTGTTAACTGAATGACTCAGAGTGACTGCTACTCTTGTCTTTGTATGTTTCCTTGGTGAATTATCTTTTGTCTGCTTTGGGGGCTTTCAGTGACTTGTATGTTAATCTTAATTAACCCAACTAATGGGAACTATATTTTACAGAGGAACATTTGTGCTTTTGTAGAAGTCTGTGTATTTCTTTACTGCTGTATTGTCTTTATTGGTTATCTACCTTTGGTTGATCTTTATCAGGTTATCTACCTTTGGTTGAAGCACTTAACTCTCGAGTTTATGGAGATAAAATATGCTCTATAGGAGTTTGTCTTTTGGTTTATAGAATTGTTTGTTGCTATTCTTTTTGTGTTTTTTATTTTTTTAAAAATTGTTTTTGAGATGGAGTCTTGCTCTGTCATCCAGGCTGGAGTACAGTGGCATCATCTCGGCTCACTGCAACCTCTGCCTCCTGGGTTCAAGCGATTCTCCTGCTTCAGCCTCCTGAGTAGCTGGGATTACAGGCACCAGCCACTACACCTAGCTAATTTTTGTATTTTAGTAGAAGCGGGGTTTCACCATGTTGGTCAAGCTGGTCTTGAACTCCTGGCCTCAAATGATCCGCCTCGGCCTCCCAAAGTGCTGGGATTACTGGTGTGAGCCCTTGGACCGGGTTTATTATTATTTTTTTCTCGTGGTGATGGTGACTATATCAATGTGTATATTTCTCCAGAATAGCAGGCACTTGTCTTGGTGTCTACATCCTCAGAAAACCCAAGAGCAAGCCAGGTGCTTTTTTTTTTCTGTGATCATTTTGTCCAATTTATTTCCAGTTGATAAACATTGTAATTTAACTTATAGATCTGTATGAAAACTAAGAGGCAGACTGTGACGTTTTGTGGCACCTCACAGTTTACAGAGCATGTTCACATTGTTTGTGCTTGATAAATCGACTCAACTGTTTCTATGGACTTTCAAACTGATAAATGCTCCATATGATTAGATATTGATGTGAATCAATTCAAGAAATATATTCAATTTGTGATGTTGTAACTATATAATCACCATCAATTAGAACTCTGCTTTGTGCCTAAAAACCCAAGGAAAACGTGGCTCTTGCAAGGGTCAGTAGCTCTGAGAATCATTTCTACTAGTTCAAGCCTTAGGGTTTTCTTTCTCTTCACCCCCCTCTTCTGTCTTCCTTCATTTAATGGCATCTTATTAGGTTTTAAATGCTTTGTTTGGAATTCCTTCCTAAATTAACATAGAACATCTTGTAATTGCTTAGGGAACTGTCTATGGTTAGCAAATTATTTTAAGGCTGTTAATATTATGGACTTACCGTAGCTTTAATGTACCTCCATTTATATTATAGGGGTATGCAAATGGCGTTGTCAGATGTGTTAAACCATAAATGCCTATCAAGCAGAATAAGTGACAAAAAAATCATCTTAATCTTGAAAGCAATTTACAGAGGTCCAGTAATTAATCAGGTGGTTAAGTACATCTCTGGAAATGTTATGTGATCTGGGAGGAAAGGAGAAGGACATTTATATATAATAAAGAAGGGTACACAGTTTAAACTTCTATCGGCTGAATGAGAACTTTTCACTTTTGCATAATGGGGATATTAAAGATGACTGAGAAGTAGGAAAAAAAAAAACTTCCTAGTAACATCCTGTATCTTCCTTGAAAGAAAAAAATGCAAATCAGTTATCCAATCTGTCTGCTGGAAAAATTCCCAAGTTAATGTCAGAGTTTAATTTTCTCTGTAGATTGCTCTGTGATGCAGTGATATTTTCCCAATCCCTACTAATATTTGATTATATTTCAGCATTCCTTTCTCATTCCCATTTACCTCACTTAAAAAAAATATTGACAGAATCCTCACAATCTTATTTTGTGGGTTTTGGAACAGTTGTATAATTGATCTTTGAATCTAGGTATATTCTCAAAGCAACCTTCTTAGTTCCTATGACTTTCCAAATCTTGCTCATCCTCCAAAGCATAGTCAACCAAGGCATGATGACACTTACAAATTCACCATTTTTTATTACCACCCTCTGAACTCTTACTGAATGTAGTTTAGGTGACCAGCTTAGGACTTCACTCTCTACATCATATCTTCCATTGATTTTGAACTTGTTTAATATATTTAATCATGGTCAGACAGTATTTAAAATTAATTGAGGGTACTGATGGTATCCTTGACTTCTATCTCTCTCCACTTTTCTGTCGCAGTGTTGGGCACATAGTAGATGCTTAGTAAATGCAAATATTTAGTTGATACTTATTGGTGTTTGCAGTTTGTCCCTTTGCTATCTGATTTTTTTTTCCCTTTTGGATTTTAAGAAATCAGCTAGGAAAGTAAAGCCACTTAGCTAGGCATCCAAGGCAGCCTACTTTTTCCTTTCCCAGCCAATTTCTTCCAGATAACTGTGGCTGAAGGACGACATCAGGCAGATAAAAAAGGGCCCACATATTTATAGACAGTATGCTTATCCTGCTCTCCAAAAATGGAGTGGGAGGCTTTGCAGAGTAGTTAGCTAGGTGTTGTCACTGGAAGAAATCAACTGTAGGGTCTGCAGCATGTCAGGCATAAGGGAATGAAGATTCCTTGCATTTTCGATGGTTTTTTGCAGTGTGTGATTCCACCGTTGTATAAGTCACAACCTTTATTCGACTGATGACCCAATTAACTTTCTTGGGTGGAAATATTCAGAAAATTAGAAAGATTTATCTCCCTGTAACTTACACAGCATGCTCTTCAGAGGGAACCATTGAGTTTGGGAGGTAAACACCACTTCCTTACAGGTTCTCTGGCACTCTGATAAGATGAAAGCTTCTAAACCCTTTGACTCTCATTTTTATTGTAGTTAACTCACAAATATTCATTGTAACCTAATCAAGGTTATATAAGCTGCTGAATGAAATACATAAAAAGCAATGAATTACAATTATACAGAGTTTCAGTGCTTTGCTCAGTATAGGAAGTCAGAATGGATGAGATTTTGAGGGGCGGTGGGTAGAAATGGCCTCATCAGACGCATCGCTAGAGGGGCAGCCCTTCTTACAGAGAGGACTGTTTGAAAAGAGAACTGCAGTCTCGTTTCACGTGGCCTCCAGGCCATTCCAAGTCTGAAAGTAGCAGGCATATTGTGGGATAATGCACGTGACATATTGGAATCCACTTTGTTGATTCTTGTTACACCTGATCCTTTGAGGCCTTTCTGTTGCTTGTTGATCTGATCATCAGAAGAGAATTTATGGGTATCAAAGAGCAAACTTTGCCTTTACTCCCTTGTCAGCAGAACTGGTAATGATTATACTTCTTGGGCCTAGTTTACTCCCTAGTAAAGCAGTATATTAAAATGTTAAGGGGAAGAAACATTTTTTCATTCTAATGAAGTGCCACTGAAGCAAGGTTGCTCACGGCAGTACATAAATGGTTCCCTTGCTAACACCAAATGTTATTACACCTTCTTTAAGCATCCCCCAAAAGGCTGTTAGTCATTATTAGCATCTTTAGTCAGGAAGGATAATAACCATGCCCTGACTTGATCACTTTTTATGATCAGTTGCAGTATGATTTATTCTTGTGTATGTGCTCTATCAGTGTGCTAGGGCTCACCACAAACCAGGTGACTGAAAAAATAGAAATTTATTGTCTCATAGCTCTAGAGGCAAGAAGTCCAAGATCAAGGTGTTGGTAGGATAAGTTCCTTTCCAGGGCGGTGGGAGAGAATCTGTTCCATGCCTGTCCCCTAGCTTCTGATGGTTTACTGGTAATCATTGGTGTTTTGGTACATAGAAGCATCACCTGGATCTCTGCCTTCATCTTCACATCACCTTCCCTCTATGCATGTCTCTGTGTTCAAATTTCCCTTTTTCATAAGGATGCATAATAGATTAGGACCCATCTAATAATCTCATCTTTGTTTGTCTATGTATTTATTTTTTGGGACAGGGTCTTGCCTGGTTGCCCAGGCTGTAGTGTGGTGGCATGATCAAGGCTTATTGTAGCCTCCACCTCCTGGCCTCAAGGGATCCTCCCACCTGATCCTCCTGAGTAGCTGGGACTACACATGTTCATTACCACACCTGGCTAATTTTTGCATTTTTTGTAAAGATGGGGTTTGCCATATTGCCCAAAGCTGGTCTCAAACTCCTGGGCTCAAGCAATCAACCCACCCTGGCCTCTCAAAGTGCTGGGATTACAGGCATGAGCCACCACGCCTGGCCTCACCTTAGTGTACTATGTCTACAACAAGCCTATTTGCAAATAAGGTCACATCTTGAGCTGCCAAGAGTTAGGACTTCAACATAAAACTTTTTGTGGGACAAAATTCAACCCCTAATGCATACTATTGTGAAAGTAGTCATCTTTCAGACAACGTAAAAGAATGAAACTTATAATTTTAAGATTGCCTGTATGAACCTGCTGCCTGGGAAGCATATTTTATCTGTTGCTCCCACATTTTTATTTTATATCAATTTCCTTTAAATGAGCAATGGTGAGGACTTTCAGCTGTTGGCATTTTGTCTCCTTTCTTCAGAGCTGGAGTCTGAGAGAATTGTTCAGGGCCGTTTTCTCTCTTTGATTCTGGGCTGTTCTGCTGTGCTCGGGGCCTCAGACCGCCTCACGACCAGCTGCTTTGCTGTTTGAAGCCTGGGATGCATTCTTTAAAGTGACTCAGAGGCCACTGACTCATCCTGCCCTGCACAGAGATTACTAGCCATGGCGCACCTTGGAGTGCTGCCTAGGGTAAAATACCAACGTTTTCCCTTAGCATTCAGAGCACAGACCAGAATGAATTCCCAAGATCACTGCTAAAGTCCTGCCTGACAAAAGGGGATGTTTACTCAGGCCTCAGTGAAGCATACGTGACCCACTATAACCAAGGATTTAAGACTTAGCACACCAGTCTGCAATCTGATTTACCAGTTTTAGGCACACAACATGATTTCTTATTAAGCTTGGAGTTTTTTGAAGGCCAAGATGAAAGTACCTGTATTTTACTATCTTATTTTGTGAAAGAGCGCATACCTTTCTTGGGGAGCATATGTTATCTTTGAACTGGTCTTGAACCAGTCCACCTTTTCAAAATATTTCAATATGGTTAGCTAACCATAGCATATCGATTAGCATATTAGCAAATCATTAGTAAATCATTAGCATATTGATGAGCATATGATTCACATATTGAAATATTTTGAAAAGATGACTTTTCAAAGCCATTTTGCCTAACTAATAGAAATACGTGAAAACTGTCCTCCAGGTTCTAAATCCTGAGTGCTTCCATTTCTTTCTGGATTCAGCTCTGTCAACTCTTCCTTGCTACAATAATAAGAGTTGACAGTTGATGGTGAGTTCTTACTGTGTACCTGACAGTTGAGCAAGCGTTATCTCACTTAATCATCCCTGTAAGAGGTATTATGATCACCCCTGTATTGGTAAAGGTAGCTCCAGCAGCTGGAACAGATAAACCACAAGTCTCAGTGACTCAACCCAGAATTGTTTATTTTTTTACTTGTGTAACAATCCTATGTGGTGTTCCCAGTCAGGTGGCCAGGGGTGATTCAGAGACCATCTTCAACACGTGGCTTCCAAGGTTGCCCGGGAGGACATCTCCATTTTGTCTGCCAACAGGGAGAAGAGCTTGGAGGGCCACGGGGGTAGTTTTTTATGGTCTGGATGTGACCCTCCTCACTTCTGCTCTCATTTCGTTGGCTCAGTCACACGGTCACTTCTAACTGGAGGGAGGCTGAAAAATGCAGTCTAATAGGTATGCGCACAAAAAGGAAACAATTTGGAAAATAATTAGCCAGTGTCTGCCACAATCTCTATCTTAGAGATAAGAACACTGGAATCTAGAGAGGTTAAATGATTTTTCTAATCTGCAGAGCCAGCACCAAAATCTCAGGCCAGTCCTGTTCTAGCCCTGTGTCTATAGCTTGGAACATAGCGCCAGCTTGGAAGACTAATTAGAATTTGAGCCCACTCAGGGGTTCACTAGTAAGTCATCGGCTATCAGTCATTGCCCCAAACTCAGGGTGTCAGACAACCTAGACATCTCGAAGCAATCCTTGGCCAGCACTCTTCTTTCCCTACTCTTTGTACCGAACTTCCTTCCTCTTAGTCTTCACATCTTTGCTTCCTGAAAAAATCATTTTAATTTTTGAACTATAAATATCGTCCAAGTTCTAGGTGCTCATAGTGAAGCTAAGTATTGGCGCCTGATATAGAGAAGATTTGGCATGATGAGTCAAGTAGATAAAAGTTATAGGAAAAAGGATTATGGAACCAGGGGTTGGATAGGACAGACTGTGTAGGAAGGAAAAAGTCTGTTTTTTTTTTTCTCAGACTGTCTCCAGAATTCAAGGATGTGGATGTTCTGGTTTTCCTTGCTGTGATTTAACTTTTTAAAATTTGTGTTCAAAATACAGAGCATCTTAGTCAGTTACTGAAAATTTTTGATAGTAGAGATTTTTTTTGTTGAAAACAGCATTAGTTTTGAGCACTATGGTTGCTCAATAATCAAACCCCAAGTAACTGAGGTATTAGGAGTTCTCAGTTCATAGTTGGTTGAAAAGTCCAAAAGCCTTTAAAGTAAATGACAAATACGGTTAGGTAACTGATTGTGTGGATTTAACAGTCGGCGTGAGGCATTTGAAGTGTGAATTACAATTTGAAACTAATTTAGAACTGACAATTCCTAGCTTCCTGAGGACACTGGCAGGATGAAGGAGTGAAATATGGACCCAGAAAAGTGAACTTTTGTTCCTATTGAGCTATGAGTGGTTCTTGGTGATGAGATGAAAGAATAAAAAATCCCTATGTAAAAAATAGTTTATCATATCAGCAGCAGTAGCACTTTGTCTTTGGAAAATTGTACTAAGTGGATGAAGCTGATAATATTTAGAATGTTTACAGTTTATATGTAGTAGTGACTTCTGCAGATGTCAAAAAATAGTCTGCAAAATCTCTTTACCTAGAAATGCCTTACAATAGATTCTTTTTTTTTTAAGCTGGAGTTTCATTCTTGTTGCTCAGGCTAGAGTGCAGTGGTGTGATCTCGGCCTCTCAGGTTTAAGTGTTTCTCCTTCCTCAGCCTCCTGAGTAGCTGGGATTACAGGTGCCCACCACCTGCCCGGCTAATTTTTTATAATTTTAGTAAAGATGGGGTTTCATCATGTTGGCCAGGCTGGTCTCAAACTCTTGAACTCAGGTGATCCACCTATTTCAGCCTCCCAAAATGTTGGGATTATAGGCGTGAGCCACTGCGCCCGGCAGAATTCTTATTTTGTATCTCCAGCCAAACTCAAGTTGGAGACAACTTGGTGTTCTGTTGACAACTTTTCTCTGCTTTACCTGTTGGTCAGTTTCAAATGGACTTAAATGAATCACAAAACTTAGTCTATCTAGTTATGATTCTCTGTAAATAAACATTATGTCCCTAAGTGGTGCAAAATGCCTGAGTACTTTTTCTAACCGTGATTTTGCAACAGGGATTATATAAGCACTGTTATGATGTGAATATTTGTGCCCCTCCAAAATTTATACATTGAAATTTAATCCCCAGTTAATTTGTACTAAGTGGTAGGGCCCTACGGAGGTGATTAGGTCATTAGCGTCCTGCCCTCATGAATGGTTTGAGGGCTTGAGGGCACATGTTTGTCCCTTTTGCAATGTGAAGATGCAGTGAGAAGGTGCCACTTAGGAGGGACAGGCTCTCACCATACACCAGTTCTGCTGGCTCCTTGATCTTGGATTTCCCAGCCTCTAGAACTATGAGAAATACATGTCTATTACTTATAAATTACGCAGTCTAAGGTGTTTTGTTACTGCAGCCTTATGGACTCAGACAAGCAGGGATCCAAGGTTTAGAGATCATGAAATTACGCATTCTGCATTCATGCTTTCTTTGGCATAGGGAAGTACTCTGGATCTTTCTCCTCCCCTGAAACACTGATAAAAATGCATTCACACAGAGCAGTTAGAGGAGATCGGGGTGGGGTGGGGTGGGTATTTGAAACACAGATCCTCCCCAGATATCAACTCCCTTTAGGGCCCAGAAATCCCCACTGACTCTCCTTGGCAACTGTGAAATAGGAATGAAACGGTGAAACATGAAACGATGAGGATATGACTTCATCAACAGGCTACAGGGAAGTTTAGTGACACTAGCCACAAATATAGCTATTTGATTTCATGTAGAAGAGAGGAGAACTGTGGGAGGCGATGCATCCCATTCTAGGAAGCCCAAATGTGGTTGACTGGTGAGTGACTGAGTGAACAAAGAAGAGTTAGTGTTTCATTAGATGGTGTTTTATTTGATGCATGTAGAGAAAGGTGTTATGTGATTCAGAGTTACATGCAGATATGGATATGTATTATTCATAACCACTCCCCCTTTTCATTAAGTCCCCACCTCTAGCATGCCTGTGTGTGTGTTTTTTGCATTACCGGCAGGGAACTAACCAGGACTGCAATACCCCAACCTTGGATTCCTGGGATCTTGATGCAATGGGCCCAATTAACTACCCCCTCACTGTCTCCTCCCCATAATAAAATGATATTTCAGTTGTCTATTGCTATATAGCAAGTTACCCCCAAAACCTACAGGCTTAAAACCACCTATCATTATCTCTGCTAGTTTTATGGGTTTTTAGGGGGCTTGGCTGAAGAGTTCTTGCTCAGAGTCTCTCCTGCAGTTGTGTTCAGATGGTAGTCAACTGGGAACTCAGTTGGTACTTGTTACCTGGCTTGGGCTCCTGAGAGCATAACACTTAGGTTCTGAGAAAGAATGCTACAGGAGAGTGCCACAAGTTTTCTGAGAGACTTAGGTGGAAGTTGCAATTCTTCTCGTGACCTAACCTCAAGTGTCTCGGAATATCACTACCAGCATATTCTATTATTCATGTGAGTCCTTAAGAGCAGCCCAGATTGATTATAAGGGGAATCAGCAGTGGTGTGCTAGTAAATGTTTAACAACAGGTTCTCAAAAAAAAAAAAAAACCCACTCATACATATTACTGATACAAAGGATATATACAGTATGTGGCCGGGCACAGTGGCTCATGCCTGTAATCCCAGCACTTTGGAAGGCCGAGGAGGGTGGATCACCTGAGGTCAGGAATTTGAGGCCAGCCTGACCGACGTGGCGACATGCTATCTCTACTAAAAATATGAAAAGTTAGCCAGGCGTGGTGGCAGGCACCTGTAATCCCAGCTACTTGGGAGGCCGAGACAGGAGAATTGCTTGAACCTGGGAGGCAGAGGTTACAGTGAGCGAGAAGCATATTATATAGCCTTTCTACTATATGTAAATGGCCCCAAGAACATTGATAACAGTAGATGTAATGGCATCATTAGGAAGGGATGAGTTTTGAGAATGCATTATTTTTGTTTTTAATCTAATTTACTTAACGTAAATTATATAATTTAATTTTTATGATGACTGTGTATAACTTGTAAATAACGGGTTTGCAAACTGCCTGAAAATTGCCAACAGTTACACAGCAGCTCTGGCACAGCATTGAGAATTAGACTCCAATTCTTGATGTGCAGAGACACATGCGTATCTAGGGAGGGATGGAGTTGAAGGTGGCCATCAAGAGAACGTCACTTCTGGCCACATTCTCTTCTATAAATCCTTCTGTTATTTGCCCACCACAGTCTGGCATACACAGGGGCTGCTGGTGTGCAGTTTGTGTGTTTTGGGCATAAACATGAGATCACTGGAATTTTAGCATGCCCACCATTTGTGTGTAGTGGAAGTATAGCTCTTCGTGAGATATCGTAGTTGAAGTGCTCTAGTTTTTTTTTTAATGTAAAACAAATTTTCATTGTTTTTTAACCATCAGGAAGAAAGGAGAACCTTGATTTCTGATTCATAATTTACTTAGCTGGCTTCGTGTACTTTGGCCAATGGTGTCATATTCCCAATAGTTACCCCTTTTAATTCAGGTTAAGAGAAAGTGGGACACCACCCCCCGCCACAGCTAAGATAACAGGTTGCGTTTAAAGGACAAATAAGATTAAATAATTAGTCTTTGGAGTCTTTTCTTTTTGGCCACAAAACATCACAGCCACCGTCAGCCTCCCTTTCTTGGTCGTCCTGCATGCTGGGGACTCGGGCTCGGGCCTGGGAAGCCCTGTCTTCCCCACTCTCCTCTATTCAACCAGAGACACAGAGCTTGCTGTCTGCAGTGATGCATCCTGGATTATCACTTTCCTCCCGAGCCTTCACCATCCTGGACTATACCGGTGAGTTCTGAGAATACCGTTTGGACGACATCGTGGATTTTCCGTATCACTTTGATCGCTTCCCGTCTTTCCTTTTCTTAGTAGACTCTGCACAGCTTTTTTCCTTTTCCATATGTCCGCGTGCTCCTTTTCAGAAACAGCGCCATCCTTCACGGCTACTACCTCTGCTTGCAGGAACTTCATAATGCAGGTTAAAAAACTATAAAACAGTCTTTCCGTATGTCATCAAGGTGCCCAAGGCTCTCCCATTAAATGGGGGTTATTTCTGGCACCTTATTTGGGACCTCTCTTTTAAGTTCACAATCACCTTTGAGGAAATGTGCATGTTGTCAGAAAGCACTATTGAATAGATTTGTGTATCACTGCACCTTATATAAATAAAATTTGTACTTTTCTAGACCTTCAAAAGGTCTAGAAATTGAAATCCTTGAGCAGGAGGAGATCACTTGGCCCTTTACTCATGAAGGAAATGGGGTCTCAAGGTCGGGCTTTCTGAGAAACAAGCTGCACGATGCTGGCAGAGCTCAGCACCTCTGTATTCATCCACGGCCTTGTAACAACTGTTAGTATTTGGAAAAGTCACCGGTAGACTTTGGTTCTAGTCATTTTAATCATCCCATAAGGGGACAAAGAAACCAGAAACCAGCCTATTGATTTAATTCATTCTCAACTTCAGCGCTGCTGAGGGAATTAAGAAGTAGCTTTTTACAAAATATATGTGACAATTTGAGCTTTCTTCATAAGCACAACATCTAATTCTGTCTACATTTTTCTTTATGAGAAGGGAAACCCTCAGGACATAGTGATATGCTAGGATGACTGCTCTTTCACTCTGTAAATACATTTTTAAAGTGTACTGTAATGTCATTTTGATGGTTTAATTTCTGGAAGGATTTGGCTAATTACATTTTTGGGAATGTGCTCAGACCAGTTGTAGCTGCCTAGCGTTACTTTTAATAGCAGCCGTTGCTTACTTCTTCTCATTTATTTTCTCTCCCCCCCCTTCAGAGTTATTTTGCTGATTTGGAGACCTGACCTTGGTTTAAATTAGTTTGTCTGTAATGCTCCTGTGAATCATATGCAATATTTTAATGGTTAATTACTACATTGTATCAACTTGTCATAGAAAAGCAGGCTGTGAAACGAGAGGAAAATTGTTCCGTTTCCTTGTGACAGAGAAATCTATGTAAAAGTGAAACAGTGGACTACATTTGTGCTAGAGTGCCCGTTTCCCATGCATGATAAATACTGAATTGATTCCCTAAGTAACAAACACTTTTTTTTAGTACACACTAAAATGAAAGGACAAATGTATACCACATAGCCAGTGACAACTCAGAGAAATAAGAAGAGTAAAAAAAAAAAGGAATAATTTAGGATAGTTACTGTGTAGGATAGACATCTTTTTTGCTGTTGTTTAATCGACAGTGATGGCTGAGGATGTCTGTGCTGAGCCTGTTGGAAAGAGTGGGTTATTATAGGTCAGTGGTGTCGCCTAGTGGTGGAAACAGGAAAACAGGTAAGATGCTAGAACTGGGGTTTAGTTATTCATTATTGTCTTGCATTCCTTCAAAAGAATAACTTACTGCTTATTGTATTCATAGCATGGTGCTAGTCAATACCTTGAATAATTTTAATTTTAGCAAATGAACGTAATAGTAGCCAACACTCATTGAATGTCTATCATACCTTTATTGAGTGTATATACCTTACATTTGATTTTTATTTTCTCATTGAACCTTATGACTACCCTTTGAACTAGATCTGTTGTTATTTTCATGTTATAAATGAACTTTAGAAGGCTCTTCTAGAAAAGGTGGTTCATGACAGTGAGGATTTGTGCCTATATTTTGCCATTCAACATTCTAGATTAACATTATTTTCATGATATCATTATGAAATCTAGTTTTCAATTTCTCTGCATATGTGTATGCCAAGCATACCTGTGGATGATTCTCCATTGTTCTGGCTTTTAACAATGCTTGCTTTTTATCTCAAACCAAAAGGGAAACAGTCATTTTGAACCTTCCTGCCCATGGAGTTCAAACAATGAAGCTCTCAACCTACACTACAGTCATTGATACCACCCGCTCAGCCGACAGCCCATCAGACCAGTTGATGTGTCCTTGGGACACCAGGGTTGACAAAGAGGGCTTGAATGCATGCACTCACTTTACCCACCCACTTAATCACCCATTAACATAGTCATTTGTCACTAGGTGGCTCACGCCTGTAATCTCATCACTTTGGGAGGCTGAGGCAGTGGATCACCTGAGGTAGGGAGTTCAAGACCAGCCTGACCAACTTGGAGAAACCCTGTTTTTACCAAAAATACAAAATTAGCTGGGTGTGGTGGTGCATGCCTATAATCCCAGCTACTCGGGAGGCTGAGGAAGGAGAATCACTTGACCCAGGAGACGGAGATTGCGGTGAGCCGAGATGGTGTGATTGCATTCCAGCCTGGGTGACAATAGTGAAAGTGTATCAAAACAAACAAACAAATAAAAAACAAAAACCAGAAAACCCCACATAGTCATTTGTCGTCAAGCATTTTTAAATTTTTAAATCTTTTTTTATACCTATGCATTTATGGGCTACAAGTACAATTTTGTTACATACATAATGGTGGAGTCAGGGCTTTTAATTCATCACCCAAATCTTGTACATTGTACCAATTAAGTAATTTCTCATTATGCAGCTCCCCCTCCCACTCCCTTCAATACAAAAAAAAAAAAAATAGAGTAGCTACTATGTCCCTGAAATAGAGACAGAATATTTCAATGCAATGTTTTCTGTCTTCCCTAAGCTTAAAAATGATTGGTAATTATAATTGGCTCTGATGGGCCACTACCAGTACCAAAGAAGCGCATAGCCTGATTTGGGAAGGGGAGGTAGATCAGAAAATGCTCCCTTCGGAAGATGATGTTGAAACTAAAATGTAAAGGACATGTGGAAGTTGGCCATGTAAACGAGGTTCGTTGTGAGGGAGGGGCTGGTAGAAGGTGGGTGGCAAAGGAAAACCATTCCAGGACAGAGAAGAATATGAACTAGGAGAGGAGAGAGAGCATGGTTATTGATGTTGAGTTAAGAGCAGCAGTGAAATGGCCTTACTCCTTGTGTTTGTGTCCATTCTGGATTAAGCTCTGGGAAACCTGGTGGGTTGATTCATGCTGCACAAAGACGGGAAAGAGTGCAAATGGGAGAATAAAGAGCAATGTAGGACAAGCTGTGGCAGGCATGCATTCAGGACTTCGAGGGCGACGACAGTGACTGGGATGCCTGCCATTGGCTGATTGGTGGTCGGGGGACCGTGGAGTCCAGTTAATTAGTAAAGCTCTTGCCTGATTCCTCCTACTAGATCCATCAGAGATAGAGCTGAAGTTTTTGTCTGTTGATCCAGAATAAGCTAGCACGGCAGGATGAGGACCTTCTGACAGATTATTTCAGAGTGTAAAGGAGATGGAGAAGGCTGGGTGATGAGAGGGGAGCAAGAATAAAGTTTGGGTATCAGAGGAGCTGGAACATAGGCTGAGAGCTTCAAATGTAGATCAGGGTTAAAATCCCTGGAACCATTGGGAGGAGCTCCAGAGGCATAACTGGACTCAGCGTGGGGAAGAGAGATGGGAAGGACACATGAGAACCCAAAAGGCACTTTTTGCTGGGATATCACCACACAACATCCTAACATGATACAATGTGAAATATGAGGTTACAGAAAATGTGCCTCATAACTTTTGAAACTTTGAAACCAAGTCAACAGTTCTTTTTGTTTGGTGGCAGAGACAATATAAGCATCACATAGTTTTCATCAAGTTAGAAATTTAAAACAAAGCAAAACAAGCTGTAGTTTTTTGTTTTGTTTTGACAGAGTTTTGCTCACTTTGCCACCCAGGCTGGAGTGAAGTGGTGTGATCTCGGCTCACTTCAACCTCTGCCTCCCAGGTTCACACAATTCTCCTGCCTCAGCCTCCCAGGTAGCTGGGATTACAGGCACCCTCCCCCATACCAGGCTAATTTTTATATTTTTAGTAGATACAGGGTTTCACCATGTTGGCCAGGCTGGTTTTGAACTCCTGACCTCAGGTGATCTGCCCACTTTGACCTCCCAAAGGGTTGGGATTACAGGTGTGAGCCACTACCTGGCCTGTAAGGTCTTTCTAATGGAGAAAATGACAGATAGACATCAGTGTGTGCTCCATTGTTTTATAATTTTGTTCTGCTGCCCAGCCTCCAGTGGGAGGAGAGCTTTAGTTAATTCTTCCTAATTGTAAAGGGAATCTCACTCTCAGTGCAAAACAAGAATTCATAAGGCCTTTTCCTGGTCCCAGCTCTGGGTTTTCTCAGTCTGTGAAAATGCCATGAACATCACATTGGTCCCTTCTCTCTCCCTGTGTCTATTCTGAGTGTTTCTCAGGATTAAACATGAAATAGATGCTCAAGAAAGAGCATTAATCTGTTTTTCCAACTCTGCTGTTTGAATCTTCAAGTAAAAGATAAACTCTAGTCCCCAATATATGACATTATTTTGTATAATTTGTATAATTACCTCTTTATTATGTAATGGTGTAAAATACTGAGTAGTTGCTGACCACCAGGGAATTTGTGAAATGTTGCAAATTGCTGACCCTTCGTCCGCAGAAAGCAAAGCTCATAGTAAAGGGAGGTTGAGGCCAGGCATTGTGGCTGACACCTATAATCCCAGCACTTTGGGAGGCCGAGGTGGAAGGATCACTTGAGGCCAGGAGTTTGAGGCCATCCTGGGCAATATAGGGAGATCCCATTGTTACCAAAAAAAAATTTAAAAAAAAAAAATAAATTAGCCAGACATGGTGGTGCCAGCTACTTTGGAGGCAGACTGAGGTGGGACTGGACTTGAGCCCAGGAGTTTAAGGCTGCAGTGAGCTGTGGTTATGCTATTGCACTCCAGCACTCCACCCTCGGCAACAAAGCAAGACCTTGTCTGAGAGAGAGAGAGAGAGAGAGAGAGCGAGAGAGAGTGAGGGAGGGAGGGAGACACACACACACACACACACACACACACACACACACACACACACTCTCTCTCTCTCTCTCTCTCTCACAGAGAGAGAGAGAAAGAGAGAGAGTGTATGAGGTAGTGGGTAAGGGTGTGGAATCTACTTGGGTTGGAGTCTTCGCTGTGACACATACTAGCTTCTGATTCTCTACCAATTACTTAAGCTCAGTGTGTCCCCTTTATGAAGTGGCATTGTGCTAGTAACTACTTCTAAGGATTGTCCTGAGGATTAAATGGGTTAATATTTGCAAAATACTTAGAATGGTGCTTGGCACAGGGTAAACCCCTTATAAGTGTCAAATAAATAAAGGAATTATTTGAAACTGCCTATCCCCAAAATGTTTACAGACAGAAAACAATGTCAGAGTCTTTCTGTACAGACCGGTAACACACTGTAACAGTGTATCCAAAAGCATTTTTTCCAAGTGCAAACTGAAGAAATACCCAAAGTGTTACTTGTTTTTACCCTGATGTCCATTAGCTGAGTAGTTATTTTTAAAGTCTAGCTTGCATCAGAATCACCTGGAGGGCTTGGTAGAACACAGATTCCCAGGCCCCCATCTACCACTCCGACGGTTTCTGACTCAATAGGTCTGGAATGGGGCCTGAGAATTTATATTTCTAATAAGTTCCTTGGTGATGCTGATGCTGCTGGTTCAGAGATCACACTTTGAACCCCTGGTTTAGAGAGAGTTGATTCAGGTTTCAGCTTTTGGATGCATGCATATACACAGATACTGAGGAAGGGAACTCCCATTCATTGAGTACCTACTACGTTCCCAAGAACAGTAGTAGGTGCTGTACATTAATTAGCTTCTAAAATTCTGACACCTTTCTAATGACATAGGTGATTATATCTACTTTACAGATGATTATGACTCAGAGAGAGCAAATACACTAGCTGAAACCAGAAAGTAGCATTCCAATCCAGGGACATCTGACTCAAAAGTCCTATTCTTACTTTGTTATTCTATGTTAGGTCACAGAAGAATCAATTAATTGTTACCAGTGATAATTACCTAGTCCATAGTTGTCTGGAACTGCCTGGACAAATTAGCCAGCTGTGGACACAAGTTAGTGTTCTGGTGTGAGAGATAGGAAGGTCCATGTTGCGTTAGCTATTGCTGTACAACAAACCACACCAGTTGTTTTTGCTGCTGTTGTTGTTCAGACAGAGTCTCTCTCTGTCACACAGATTCCAGTGCAGTGATGTGATCATGGTGCACTGCAGCCTCGACCTCCCAGGCTCTGACGATCCTCCCACCTCAGCCTTCTGAGTAGCAACTAATTAAAAAATATATATTTATAGAAATGAGGTCTCCCTATGTGGCCCATGCTGCTGTCAAACTCTGACCTCAAGTGATCCTCCCACTTTAGCCTCTCAAAGTGCTGGGATGACAAGCGTGAGCCACCGTGCCCAGCCACACCACAAAACAACGTAGTATTCTCTTGATTCTGCTGGTCTTGCCTGAGCTGACTCATGTGGCAGCAGTCAGGGGCTAGGACAGGCTAGGACTGGCCGATGCAGGGTGGCCTCACTTGCGTGGGTGGGGCCTCAGTGGGAAGGCTGGACTGGCTGATGCTGGTGCAGGCTGGCCTCACTTGCATGTGTGGGGCCTCAGTGGGAAGGCTGGAGCAAATGGCCGGGCAGCTGGATCTCTTGCCCCATGTGGTCTTTCACCCCAGGCTTCTTATGTGAGAACAAAACCTTTGAAGATGTCAGAGGTGAGAACTTTGGGGTTTGAGACTCAGAAGTCCCACAAGATCACACCATGTTCTTTCTTTCAAAGGAAGTCATGGGGCCAGTGAGACAAAGTGTGAGGAAGGAGATGCCTACTTCAGGTGGGAGAAGCTGGAAATAATCTGTGGTCATTTAAAATCCATTAGAAGCTGGGCACGGTGGCTCATGCCTGTAATCCCTGCACTTTGGGAGGCCGAGGCAGGCAGATCACTAGGTCAGGAGATTGAGACCATCCTGGCTAACATGGTGAAACCCCGTCTCTATTAAAAATACAAAAAATTAGCTGGGGGTGATGGCATGCACCTGTAGTCCCAGCTACTCGGGAGGCTGAGGTGGGAGAGTGGCTTGAACCCAGGAGGCAGAGGTTGTAGTGAGCCAATATTGCACCACTGCACTCCAGCCTGGGCGGCAGAGTGAGACTCAGTCTCAAAAAAAAAAAAAAAATCCGTTAGAACCCCAAACAGTACTGTGTCTTTGTTACCTAGCTTCTCGTGTATTTGTGACTTGTTCACAGTTTTCGTTGTCTTGGATTTTATTCAGGTAAAGACCGTCCTGAATCACGTGTTCTTAAGCCTGTTAGAAGAGTCACATTATCAGTGAGCATTGGGAAAGGACAGTGATGAAATCAAGTTCTAATCTAACTGATAAATCTTGACTCCTGAAATAGGACCAGGGCTCTAGGAATTTAATATTCTCTTTGCAGGTTTAAAGATCCCCAGCAGTATAGAAGGTTTTTATGAACTACTTTTATTTTTGTTTTTGTGAGACAGAGCCTTGCTCTGGCCCCCAGGCTGGAGTGCAGTGATGTGATCAAAGCTCACTGAAGCCTTAAACTCCTGTGCTCAAGTTATCCTTTCACTCAGCCTCCTGAGTAGCTGGGACAACAAGCATGTGCCACCATCCCCAGCTAATTTTTTATTTTATTTTTTAGAGAGGAAGTTCAGGACCATCCTGGACAACATAGAGAGTCTCACTATGTTGTCGGGGATGGACTTGAACTCCTAGCCTTAAGTGATCTTCATGCCTCAACCTCCCAAAGTGAGCCACTGCACCCAACCTCTGAACTGCTTTTAAAAGGTTCATAATGATTTGCTTTGGATTTGCAAGAATTCACAGTAATAGGAAATTACATAGAGTAAAAATGTACTTGGATGATCAGGTTAGAAATGTTTGCTCAAAACTCTGGAATAGGAAACTGAGTAAATTCATATTTACTACGGTATAAAAGAGTTGGGAGAAATATTATAATGCTGCACATTTCAAGGTAATATATTTTAACAAGATAGTATCCATCTGGGTCCCAGCAGGAATAGATGGCCCATCCAGTTAAGACAATTTGAGGAAGGTCTAATAAGGTGAACCATTTTGTGTGTTTATTTATTTATTTATTTATTTATTTTTGAGACAGAGTCTCACTCTCTTCTCCATGCTGGAGCGCAGTGGCATGATCTCCACTCACTGCAACCTCTGCCTCCTGGTTTCAAGCAATTCTCCTGCCTAAGCCTTTTGAGTAGCTGGGTGGCACATGCCACCATGCCAGGCTAATTTTTGTATTTTTAGTAGAGACGGGGTTTCTCCATGTTGGCCAGGCTGGTCTCAAACTCCTGACCTCAGGTGATCCACCCGCCTCCCAAAGTGCTGGAATTACAAGCGTGAGCCACTGCACCTGGCCCATTATATTAAATAAAGGCAGTGAGAGGAACACTGCAAAGAACAGGGTAGTATCCTGGAAGTTACCACCTTAAGCCTGAAAGGAAAAGGAAGAGAGAAGATTTCAAAAAACTTGGAGGAAATGGCCAAAAAGAAAGGATCACCTCTAGCGGGGCCTTTGGTCAAGGAATGGTCAAGTTCATGCTGACCCCAAACAAAAGGAAATGTGGGAAGAAACATGCTGCCCTCCCTCTTCTTTTCCTTCCCAGCACCCACTGGGGCTTTCTGTTGGCTGAAACTGACAGGGAGTCAGCAGCCAGAAGAGGCTCAGTGCTGTCCATAAAGCCACTGTGCTTGTGGGAGAGAATAGGGTGGAGGAAGGTGAAGCCTGTCTCTGGAGGGACAGATGGAAGACACTGTGCAGAGAGACATTCTGTTAGAAGATGATGTTGAAGCACCAAGGCCAATAGATCACTCTTCCCAGTGATGTGAGACTGTGACACATTTTGAGAGAAGTAGATGAAATCTCATTACACTGCTTTTAAACTCTCACCCTCTTAGAGGGAGAAAGGACAGGAATTTGGAAATAGGAAAGAAAAGGAAATTTAGAAACAAGTGGGTTCCCTGTGAGGAAGGGGTTGGGGGCATCAATCCCTCAACCAAAGCCTGGGTAATAATTTGGAAGGGGCACCAAAGAGAGGCCCATGTGCCCCATGCAGTGTGGGGGACAGACACAGTGGGCATGTGCTTCGCTTGTGGAAATCTAAAGTGAAAGCACTGTGCCGACTAGCTGGCTTCACAGTGGGATGTAGAAAGGTGGCTGCACTGAGCAGCCTGCACCATGGAAATATTGTCCGAGTCGTAGTCAGGCTGATCTGGGCCATGTGTGAGAGAGGCAGTGTGCATTTTTCTCAGATCTCATCCAAGGAGGCTGACTTAGAGTGAACACAACGCAGATCTCAGCAGAGAGAAGTGAGAGGCAGAGCCAGCTTCCCAAGGACTGGGGAAGGAGGAATAGAAATGCATTCCAGTTGTCTAGGGCCCCAGGGGAGATGTAAGATGAGAGCTGCGACAGATCCACAGGTGACCCATGAGAAAAAGTGTCAGTGTAAAGACCTGGAAGAACAGGCAGTCTAATATTTCAGACTCCAGAAAGTAACAGCGCAGTGCTAAGTTTTCTACCCCTCTTACCTCATCCCTCTTCCTTGTGCTCCAACCCAAGTGTGTCAGCAATCTACAGCTAGCAAGATCAATGAGGAATAGAAGGAACAGGTGGGGAAAGAATGAAAGGCAGAGAGACCAGGTCCCCTTCCACCAGCAGCCAGCCTAGCTGGGACAGGGGAGAAGCTGAACCCTCTCTGAGATTGCAGTTTTGACTATGACTTGGGGTTGAACATTTTGATTACTAAATTGAGACTCCATATTGTGAATTGAAATGCCTGGGGAGTTACGTTAACTAAGAGTATCCAAAAAAAATCATGGGGATTGCCTGAGTTTTTACCTAGGATCAGGGCAAGAATTAGCCCCATAGCGTGATCCTGCAATTGTACCACCTTACAAGTACTGTTTGTTCTGCTTATCTTATATACCTATAGAGAAAAATCGGTTTCTGCTTCCTCCAGGAAAGGAAGGTGATCTTGTTCCTTTTCACATTCCACACATTCTTCCATGCCAGGTATTTGCTTCATTGTAAATGCTTCTGTTAGAGGGTTTAGTTGAAGCACCGAGGCAATGTATCACCCCTTCCCGAAGTGATGTGTGAGACCATGATATCACAACATTTTTAAAGAAGTAGATGAAATCTCATTACACTGCTTTTAAATCTCCCACCATCTTACAAGGAATTTCTCCTTGAAAACCTTCTTGATTTTGGCTGTCAGAGGCTGTCAGAAATTAGATGGAGAAGCGTTGAGGGAAAGAGCGAACAAGGTGGTTTTGCTTATGTTCCTGTTACCTGTGAATATTGGATATCTCTGGAATTGAAAATATTGGATATCTCTGGAACTGAAAATAATTGGATATCTCTAGAACTGAAATATTTTGGTTGTGTGAACCAAAATCAAGTGATTTTATAGAAAATCACTTGACAGGAAAGTGTTGATGCCAGCATGAATATTAAAAACCGATATGTTTGGAGCCAAGCCTTTATTTTTTGAAAGAGCAGGAACACACTTTTAGAACTTTCTAATTATTAGTACTTTTTTTCTTTTTTTTTGGTAGACAAATGTAAAGTACATGAAGCTTTCTCTTTGGTATTTAATTGAGATTAATTTGTAAGTTCGAACTTCTGATACTCATCCATTGTTTGATTTTAGTTTTGGATATTTGCAAACTTTCTCCCATTTTATAATCATGTATGTGTCAGGCACCAAGATGGCACATGAATTTGTTTTTGTTGCTAAAGAAGCAAGTAAACATGTTAACGTTTAATCTTCCAGTAATGGGATTGGAAACAAAAATCTCAGCAACTTACAATGCTGTTCAGAGATATTTTTCCGCTGCCTGTTGTGAGAAGTTAGGGTATGTAAAATAAATGATGTATGGAGCTGTAGGAATGCGACTTTTCCAGACTACCTTATGTCTAAGGAACATTAAACATAGGGTTCTCGTTTAGCAAATAAATAACCATTCATTTCAATGGCTGCATAGTCTGGACTTTCGTGCATATTTTTGCAAAGATAAGGAGAGGCCATTAGGGATTTAATATAAAATAAATCGCCAAGGGGTCTTCTAGTAGTCCTAGTCTTTCTGCCACATGGTGTGTTACTAATGTGCATAAATGGGCTTAAATGAATTTGTTATCTGTATTACATTTGCAGTATGTATATATTTATATATTATTTTTTAATTGTGTTTAAAAATAAAACATTAAATACATCATTTTCGGGAGATGAGAACGTAAAATACGTAAATCAATCAGCTTCAATTAGTATTAAAAAATGTCAGTATATTAGATTTGCCTGTGGGTGTATTTACCCCACAGAGTTTAATATATTTTAGTTTTGTCATCTACGAGGTAGCCATATGGTTAATTTGTCACCTTATAAGAATACATTGCTACAATCCAAGCTCCATTAATGACATAACGCTTGTGTGTCATGGTAAGAGTCCATGGCTTAGTTGTTTTATTGATGCCCTAGGTCAGATTCTGAACATTGTCTGTGTGCAGCACTGATGGCTTTGACTAACCAAGGAGCTTTGCTGCTTTACTTCCTTCTCAAGTTACTCTTAACACTTATAGTTATAGAAAAATGGCAGAAAATGCTCTGTATCATGTGAAACTATTTAATAACACTTATTATTATATCCATAAGGTAGTTGCTATCAGAGTTTACTTTAGACTTTTTTTTGTTTTTTTTTTTTTTTTTTTTACAATAAGTGGAAATTAATACATTATAACCTGGTAAGATTTAAAAGAGAGGTATGTTCTTTTTTAGATTAGATTCCAAATGGTTTCGATAACACATTTGAAATAGAGTTACTCATCTCAAAAGAAAGGCCTAGTAGAAGTAGCTCTTATTAAAGAAATCATTTTTCCAGCACTTTGGGAAGCCGAGGCGGGTGGATCACGAGTTCAAGAGATCGAGACCATCCTGGTCAATATGGTGAAACCCCGTCTCTACTAAAACTACAAAAAATCAGCTGGGCATGGTGGCACGTGCCTGTAATCCCAGCTACTCAGGAGGCTGAGGCAGGAGAATTGCCTGAACCCAGGAGGCGGAGGTTGCGGTGAGCTGAGATCGCGCCATTGCACTCCAGCCTGGGTAACAAGAGCGAGACTCCATCTCAAAAAAAAAAAAAGAAATCATTTTTAAAAATTAGAGTTGCCAATTAACTTCGTATTACTTTTCATTAATAATCTGCTAAGGGATGTTGAATTGCTGTATCCATGCCAAATTTTCTAGATCTATTTTGCATTCCAAACATAGACTAAGGCATAAATATATTCTTCTGATATTCTTTACTGCTAATCAATTTCACTTGAGGCTATCCTTTTCAAAGGGAGAAAAAACTTTTTAAATTGCATGCAATGAATATTTTCAAGCAGTCCTAATGCAATACTGTCATATGTGGAAACATCATTCAATTAAAATATTTGTTAAGATAACTACTAGACCTTGGTTAATAGCTTTTACTCATATTTAGTTCTGTCACAAATGAAGTCATTGTTATATTATCTAAAACAAGGAGAAGGGCAGTTGGTGAGCGTGTGTGTAACCTCTGCATTTGAGTGGTAAGGAAAACACTGCTTATTTAGGCTTCTGTAAATTTGACCAATTTATCATTTGGGGGTTGTTATTCTTGCTTTTATCACTGCTTTACTGAAGATGTTTATGGGGCATGGGCTTTAACAGCAGGAGGTGTTTTTTGAAAAATGTTAAATATAAAATATATCTTGTAATGTATTCATATGTTATTCAGTGTTTGTTTCCACTCTTCGGCAGCATGTGCACACAATTCAATATTTATGTGTAATCATACATAGATGAAAATGGCCTTTGCTTCTCTATCCACCCAGGTGAACAGAGGCATGAGGCTTGCTGCAGAGGTGAATTCTATATCCAGAGCAGTAGGGCACAGTGTCTTCCTTTTTTGAAGGAAATTACAAAATCTAAATATCCAAAAGTGATTTAACCTCACAGAGGTTAGCAATCCATTGTCAAAACACCAAACAGCACTTTAGGCCGACAAAGGTGAAAACGAAGAATTTAATCTGAATCTTTTAAATTTCAAATTGTTATTATTTTATTGCCCTTAAATAACAATTTTAAAAACCTCATTTACATTTTGCTTTGCTCTTTCCATATAAATTTTCAACCATGTCTCCGATAGAAAGAGAGAGGGCTGAGATTCTCATCCTGGGTCTTTGGTGTGTCAGCCACTGCTGCTGCCCATTCCAGATGGGTATTTGCCACCTAGGGGACACTTCTAGAAAACAGGTATTTGAACAGTGTGTCCCACAGCCTCTTTTCTTGTCACCTATGGATAGGTGGTCTCAGCTTCTTTTGTGGTCGTTAAACTCTAATAAAAAAAAAATTGGTTCCCGTCATAGTTCAGTGTCAGTAAGCTATAAACCATACCAAACTAGTCAGTATTAATTGCAACACAGTTGCTACTAAACATAACAGAGTTTTATGGCATCTATAAAACTATCGACAGTGATCACACAGTTCTTTTGTTTCCTTCTTGTTGGAGCAGAAATTTTATTGCCCTGACCACCCCAGCTTAATATTTGCATGGATCAAAGTTCTTTCATGTTCTGATAACCACATGCTCTTTCTCTGGACCCAATGTGATGTAACACGGCACCTCTTATGTTTAACTTAGGACAAATTCTCTTGTACCTTTCCTTCACCATGCACACATTCTGAACCTCATATCCTTCCTTGTTAAATATTCCAGTAATGCCCAGTAGTAATAATGTGTATGCTCAATGTGGCAAAAATTAATTTTATAGATTGATGAAGATTTGGCAACACATCTATGGATTGCTCATGGCACATTCATTGGAAAATCACTGATTTTTTTATTTTTATTTTTATTTTTTGAGACAGAGTTTCACTCTTGTTGCCCAGGCTGGAGTGCAATGGTGCCATCTTGGCTCACTGCAACACCCAACTCCCAGGTTCAAGCAATTCTCCTGCCTCAGCCTTCGGAGTAGCTGGGATTACAGGCATGTGCCACCATGTGCCTGACTACTTTTTGTATGTTTAGTAGAGGTGGGGTTTCACCATGTTGGACAGGCTGGTATCGAACTGCTGATCTCAGGTGATCCACCTACCTCGGCTTCCCAAAGTGCTGGGATTACAGGTGTGAGCCACTGCGTTCGGCCAAAAATCACTGATCTTAAATTCTGATCGCATTGTCCCACATAAGACACCTGCCATGGTGACTGTACTGGCTTGAGTGTAATTCTCCAAAAAGTTATTTTCCAAAGTTACCTGTAGGCAGGGTCCCTTTTCCTCAAAGCCTCCTCTCCTGATCTTGGTCCTTGGTATGTTGCCGTTTCCAGGATGCAGAAGAGTCATGGGAAGTCAAATCCAGTAAGAGATTCTGCACCAACTCAGACCATTTAGTATAAGACCCTTCATCTCCTAGACCTGCAGCCCGGTTGTGTACTTAAGGACTTTCTAACAATAGAGAAGATGGGGGTGGCCTACGGTTTGTGTGGCTAAGGTGCTCTGGTGTAGGCCTCTGAGAATATGCCACTGCTTAATTTTTTAGCATTTTTTTTTCATGGCAAGCACTTCAAAAATAGCTTTAGAAATACTTTATTGTTCATCCATGTTCATAGCAGCTCTATTCACAATAGCCAAGGAAGCAACTCAAGTATCCATTGCCAGATGAACGATTAAACAAAATGTTGTATAAACATACTGTGGGAGAGTACTCAGCCTTAAAAGGAAGGAATTTCTGGCATGTGCTGTAGAACATGGATGAACCTTGAGGACATTAGGCTGAGCAAGCCAGGCATAAAAAGGCAAATGCTGTATGATTTCACTTATTGAGGTACCTAAAGTAGTCAAATTCATAAAGGCAGAAACTAGTGTGGTAGTTGCCAGGTGCTAGGTGGAGAAAGAAATGGGAGGTGTTGTTTAATGGATGTTGAGTTTCATTTTACAAGATGAAAACCTTCTAAACATTGATGGCCCAGCAATGTGAATAGACTTAATACTTCTGAACTATACACCTACAAATGGTTAAGATGGTAAATTTTATTTTTTACCACAATTAAGAATAAGATTTAACAAATAGAGTTGTTATATTGAAGCTCATAAAATTCAGTTCCGTGTTGCTTTAATCATGGGAGAGGGGAGAAAAAGAATTTCCTTCTGAAGGTGCTTCTCATCCTCCGTGTTTCTCTTATGGGTGAAATCTGTAAAAACAAGGCAAGATTTGAGCTAAAAAGTGAGCTCCAGCAAAAAGCGCAGCTAAAGAGTGTCTGCTCTTAGGAAGGAGGAGGGTGGTTGCCAGGCAGCACCCATTTCTATTCCCCTTCAGATCCTGCCTATATGTTTATGAATGTATCAGGACTTTCATTTAAAACACTGGATGGATACATCACCCCTTTCCCCTCTCTACCATTCCAGAAACAGCACCAGAACCATTGCTGCTTTCTAGCTGGCAATAGCTAGGCCCCGTGTGATCCTTTGTACTTGGGGGAGGTTCAAGACCTATGAAAAAGACAAGTTAAAAAACCCTCGACATTTGCAAAGAAAACCACATTTCACCTATATAAACCATAAAGTAGAACTACTAAAGAAGACAGTTAATAAATATCTAGTTTTCTTTCTCTAGAATAACAATAAATAAGCATATAATTATATTCTCTGGTAAAATATGCATGTGTTACCAAGAAAAGAAAACTGGACAAAAAAAACCACACACACACACAAACACACACATACAAACAGCTGAACTCACACTTGACTATCACCTCAATCTCAAGCCAGAAGTAATTGCCAATTTGGTATATCCCTTTTCAGTTCTTTTTCTGTGCATTTTCATATATGTATACCTATAGAAATATATTTTTAATTATATAGAATATAAAAGAGAAACTATATCTAATGAAATATATTATTTCTGGCCTAATAATTCTTATTGCTATTTTTAAACTAAAAATAATACATATATAAAGTTAGAAAATTTTGACAGTATGCAGTGATCAAAATGTAAAGTAAACCCTTTTTTGTGCCAATTTCTCTCCCAAGATCAACACTGTTGAGTGCTGTGTGTGTGTATGTGTGAGTGTGTGATTTTGTTTTGGAGACAATCGAAGTAAATTGATGTATTGGTCAGGGTTCTTCAGAGAGACAGAACCAACAGTGTGAATATTAATTTTGATCTGAAAGCTGGCAGGATCAAGACCCAAGAAGAACGAATGTTTCAGTTTGTGTCCTAAGGCTAGAAAAAACTGATGTTCTGCAGGACGGGGTCCCTCTTCCTCAGCCTTCCTGTTCTATTCGGGCCTTCAGTTGATTGGATGGGGCCCACCCACACTGGGGAGAGTGGTCGGCTTTACTTGGTCTACTAATTCCATTATTAATCTCATTCAGAAACACCATCACAGACATACCTAGAGTGTAATGTTTGGCCAAATGTCTGGACATCCCATGTTCCAGTCCAGTTGACACATATCAAATTAACTATCACAAGTAGGAAATGCAGAAATGCCAGCTGTAAGGAGGCATTCTTTTAGCCTACTCATTTTATGGTAAAACAGGCTGTGTGAGCAGCATAAAGTGGATGCCGGACACTTGTAACACCAGTCAGGCGAAGAAATGGGGTGTGGGGGCCATGCGGAAATGAGGATCTTGATGATTGAAGTTCTTTTACAGAATCCTCTCAAATTTCTGCCTTCTTACCATGCATGTTTCTTTGCCTGTCTTTCCTGAGGCATTCTGTTCTCTGCTGCCCCCTCTTGCTTGCTGTGGACTCTGACACCATCTATTTTGAGTCATGCCCTTCACTAACCAGAATCTCTAACCTCTCTTTACCTCCTGCCAATCATCCATCAAGTCCTGTCCCCTCCTTTGCCTCACAACACATGAAGTCTGTATCCCATTCGTCCCTGAGGCTCCCACCTCCATTCAGTTTCTTGTTCTTCATCCTTTGGACTTTTGTGGAGCTTCCTTTCTGTCTAGATGAGGCCTGTCCAATCCATCCTTCTCACTTTCTAAGCTACAAGTTGGGTCCTGTTGCTCCCCTGCTTAAAAATCCTTCAGTGCCTCTGTTACCCTTGAAGTCCATAGTCCTGGATTGGCTCAGCTGCGACTTCCACTCTCCTCCATTGGAACCCCGTGCTTCATCCCCACCGTGCAGAATGGCTTGCAAGGCACATTGAAGGTGCTATGTCCTCTCATTGCCTGCACTTTCCCATGCACAAACCTTTCATGTCTGCTGCTTTTTGTCCTCTTGCCTGCATGCTGGCTTCTCAACCCTTGAGGCCCTGCACTTGCATCCTCTCCTAAATCCTCTTTGCCTCAGGGAGAATTAGGAGCTCTGCCTCTTTGCTCTTCTAGTTCCACTTGTGTTACACCATCAGGGCATTTATTGCCTTCTAACGAAACTGCTGGATTGCTTAATTGCCGCTTTCCTCGAGACTGTGACCCTCTTTGAGTAGTGAAGTGTTATCTTCCTGGTTTTACTTTTTTTTTTCTTTATCTGCTGGGAAGAATATGAGTCTTCCTGGTTTTACTAACTGAATTCCCAGCCCTCCACATAGTGCCTGGCACTGAGTAGGCTTCCTGGGAGTGCAGGCTAAGTGAATGAATCTGCCCTCAAATCTAGGTTACAGCCCTTTCTGCTCTATGTGTCTTCTCATTTTCCTCAAACTTCCTCATTCTAATTCCTTTTCCATCACTTCAACTCTCCTTTTCCTGCTTCTCCTGTGCAGGGGGGTAATGAGCGTAGTGAGGCTTTATTTTAACAGCATTTGTCATTTAATGATACTGTTTCTTATTTTTGGTCATTGAACCATTCTGTGGCGTGGCCCCTTCTACAGTTCGTCTTCTTGTCTGTTAAAATGTGCTCTGAATGAAGAGACCCCCTAAACAGGCTTTGTGTGAGCAACATGGCTGTTTATTCACCCGGGTGCGGGCAGACTGGGTCAGAAAAGAGAGTCAGCGGAGGGTGGTGGGATAGGAGTTGGTTTTGTAGGTTTGGGGTAGGCAGTGGAAAGTTACAGAAGTTACAGTTCAGAGCAGTTTTTGCAAGCTGGGAGAGGGTCGTAGGGTCTGGAGTCACGAGGTTGACCAAGGTCAGTTACAAAGTCCAGTAGCCTTATCAGTTGAGGCAGGAATAAGGAACAATAGAAAAATGTCTCAAAGTTAATGCATTTCAGGGGTTGATCATTTCTTCTCCTTTTGTGGTTTTTCCAGTTACTTGAGACTTTCTAGTTCCAGGAACTCATCTGGAGTGTATGTGCAGGTCATAGAGGTTGCCATGCTGTTTATGGTGCAGTCAGTCGGCCTAAAAGATCTTACATTGCCTATTTAAAGCATTCCTTTGGAGCTAGCAAGATTGGCGTCTTAGGTTGCTGTTAGAAGAGTGCTGTGCGTTCTTAATTTGCTTGGCAAAGTTTTATGAGTGATCATATATCTTTTGTAAAGAAAAGCATTTTGTTTACCCAAATTATACACAAACTTGATTTAAACATTAGAGCCTGGGTTAAACTTTGAAATGAGGCACCTTGAAATGAGTGATTGGAACAGTCAGTAAATTCCCTTGATTTATAAAATTGTGCAGGTGTTTTACTCTAGTCTTAGAGTCCCAATATCTATCTATCTGTTTGAGTCTTATTCTCTCAAAAATTTTCTCAATAAGAATGTCCAGGCAGAAATAAGCACTTCAATATTAAATGGTTTCTGGCCATTTGTTTAAAAAGTTATATGTGATTTTTATGTACACCTGGGGCTTTGAATTCATGGACTGTACTAACCCGGTATAGAAGGTGGACTACATGATTCATTAAAAATACCATATTTGGATCCTATCAATCAAATTCTGTATTTTTACGGTGAACAAAATATTTGCATTTATCTTGCCTTCCTTACTCTGCCCCTTTCTGCGACCTCTCGTTCCCCTTTTAGACCTGTGTACAAGGAACCATAAGGTAGAGATAACATGGTCACGTCACTTTTGGGAAAACTTGCTCCTGCAGGGGCTATTAGCAACTCAAACTCAGGTTGAATCACAGACCAAGACAAGTTGAATTGTGACCTCTCTCTGGGCTGGGGCTGTTTCAAGATCCAGTGGGGTCTGCTAAAATGAAATTCATAGAATAACATTGGATGGATCAGAAATAAGACCCCTCTCAAAGGCAGGGGTCTACATCTAGTGCCTGATTCTTCTCAGTGTTTGTCTGAGTCTCTGTAATTTGGTGACCATAGTGGTGCTTTGACAGTGTGATGACTTTGAAGCCCAGTGTTACTGATGGTAGCATTATCTGGAAGAAGGCAAATCTGCTCTTCGGACACGTGTGTGCTCGAGATACTGATAGAGTATGATACTGAGATCTAGCTACAGTAATAGTTCATACATATTCATTCTGGAGATTGGCCAAAGCTTCCTCTCAGCATCCGACAGCTGGAACCCAGCCACCCTGGCCAGCGTTGTTCACTTAGGCCCCCATTACCAGGTAAGGCCTGTCTGTTGTCTCAGCTCTGACCATATGTTAGAGCAGCAGGAGTGCCGTAACTTCCCTTGCCTTTCTTCTTGGCAGGCAGAACAGCATCAGAGGATATTTTTTCCTTCTGGTAGGTCTAGATCAACAGACTGATAATTTGAATAATAATAATTATAATAATTGGTAATATATGTCAAATTCTGAGTATTTTCTGCACACTTTGCTTAAACTTATGTGATTTGTCCAATTTAGTTCTTAGGGCCACTCCATGAGGTGGTTACATGGTATTTGCATTCCCTTTATACAGAGCAGAAGACTGAGGCCTGGAGAAGGTATGTAACTTCGCTCAAGGATGGACAGCTACTAAGTGGAAGAGAAGCTAAGCTTTACTTCCAGGCATTTCCCTTCCAGAGGCTTCACTCTTTGCCACCACCTTATTGCCTCCAGATACCTCCCGAAGCTGAGCCCCAGGGCCCGAGTCTGAAATACTGACTCTGCCATTTGCCATATCAGCATATTTATTTATTTTCTCTGAAGCACAGTATCTTGTTGGTGAAAAAGATACCTAAAAACCTAGTTCATAGGATTGTTTTTAAGATTTAGTGTAGGTAAAATTCTCAGTAGTTCCTGATACATATTAAATGCTTAATAAATAGTAACGAGGCTTATTAAAATGGGCCTTATTAAAACAATTAAAAAAAACTTGCTTGGCTTCAGACAAAGCAAAGCACTGTTAAGAAACAAAGGGATACCTGTGGTTGCCCAAGCCCTTACTGGGTAAGTTCATAATGTCTGTATAGCCCATGTGTTTTTGAAGATCAGACTGGAAGAAATATCAGATTTGCTGAAATGCTATAGACCATGTTGCATGGAATGAAGAACCATGAAATGGGAGTTAAAAGGCTGGGATTCTAAACCTAGATTTGTGATGAACTGGCTGGGTGGACTTAAGATAATTGTGTAAACCTTTCTGAGCCTTTTTTTTTTTTTTTTTTTTTCATTTTTTTCAAGAACAATAATGGACAGGGTGTAGGAACATGGCTGAAAAGGAGATGTGCTGTATAGGCCTCTTGAATTAAAACTTCCGTGATTCTCAGTCTAAGCCAATTCGAACTGGTGATATGTAGTTGAGCAAATGATGCCCAGAGTTCCTGCCCCCTTCACAGTTATTTCTGGTCTGAATAGAACCTGGTGGAAGGTAAGAAAGTCACCTTTCTGAGCCAGCTCCAGGGTCTCAGGGTACAATATCTGTTTCCATAAGTGGCTGTAATGAGATGGCCCTTAGATAGGCATAGGAGACCTTAGCTTAGCTCACACATCAATTTCATTCTTCTTGTTAATCACTGAGGCAAACATTTGTCAATCCTCTACCCGTTTACAAAACACATTTACAACTTTTGCTTGTAAAGCTCCTCTTGGGCTAATAACTATCCTGTTTATTGTTGATTATTATTTATTCATTGTTTGCTATGTGCAGAATGTACATTATTTCTTTGTGTACATATCTCAGTGTTTCAAACAGTGTCCCTTTATTCTACTAATTTGCCACTTACTCCAGTGTAAAAATCCTTAGTCAGGAAGCTCCTTCTGCACTCAGCTTTGCCTGTGTATTATAATTGCAGAAGATGTACCAAACCCCACCTGGTATAACAGAGTTGGATTTAGATTTCTTACACTGGCACTTTAACTTTGGACAAATTATTTAGCCCTCAGCAGCATGTTTTTGCCTGTAAACTGGACTAGTAAGCACCCCCTTTCAGGGACACCAAGGACATTAGAGAAAAATATAACTAAAATGAAGTACCTTGATAGCACATTATGAGTACTGTATTAGCATTTGCTAGATAGCTAGCATAATATTGCCTGAATCTAGAGAAACAGAAATGTTTACATTAAAAGACCAAAATAAAAATAAAGTTGAGAAAATATTTGCCATTATTGGCAAATAATAACATCTTTACTATATGAAGAATTTTTACAAATTAATAAGAACGTAGCTAAATCTTTCATTTAAAAAAGAGCAAAAGACTTAACAAATAGCTAGTAAATCTATGAAGAAAGTATTTAAGTAGTGGATGAAATGTACTTTAAAACCACATATTTTCTGGAGTTATTAATTTTTTGAATAATGCAGAAGAGAGGGTTACATCCTGATGACCAGGCCTATTTCTCTCTGACTAACCGTGTCACCTGGGGGGCATATGGAGAAGCACTCTGCAGCCCTCTCATTCCTCTCGTTCTGTCCTCTGTGAGACTTTAGTCCTGACCTGCCTCAGTACCTATATTAGTCTATCCTCACACTGCTAATAAAGACATACCCGAGACTAGGTAATTTATAAAGGAAAGAGCTTTAATAGACTCACAGTTCCACATGGCTAGGAAGGCCTCACAATCATAATGGAAGGTGAAGAAGGAGCAAAGTCACATCTTACATGGTGGCAGACAAGAGGGCATGTGCAGGGAGCTCCCTTTTATAAAACCATGAGAGACTTAATTTACCATCATGATAACAACATGGATCTTTCCCATGCTGTTCTCATGATAGTAAATAAGTCTCTGGTGGTTTTATTTAATTACTGCCATGGTTCAGTTACCTCCCACCAGGCCCCTCCCACCACATGTGGAAATTATGGGAGCTATAATTCAAAATAAGATTCGGGTGGGGAAACAGCCAAACCATATCAGTACCCCACTTACACACTGCTTCTACCTGGCCTCGCATAGGGCACAGGAAACACTGATGTTGTCTGCTTTCTCGGACCCTCCTTGAGAAAGTGGGTACAGGTCAGTGCTGCCCCTGCATGCTCACATCTGTCTGCGGTGTTCCCTTCCCTCCCTCCTCCTCCCTACCCCCTGCCCTTTGTCAGGTCCTGCCAGCATCTCTCCCAAGGTCTCACCAGCTTCTCAGCTTTCTTCCTTTCCTTTCGAATTCTTTCCTACTCCCTTAGTCAGAGGCTTCTGAATCTAGTCTGGAGGCAGGGTAGTCTGGCTCTTTATTTATTCTTCTAAATCCATTGTGTATTCCTTGAGCCTTTTCTCTGCTATGCAGTTGTATCACTTCAGCCACGATTAGTGGATGCCCTGTGGGCTTTGATGAGATAAAACTCAGGAAGTCAGATGAAATACTGGGAACAAAAAGCATAGTGTTCGCTGATGAAAATCCCATCATATCCTGTATCACCTACCTCTTGTGTAGGACAGCATGGGCAGGCCTTGCTTTCATTTGGCTCTAGCTAAAGTGCAATAGACTAACCTATTTGCAGAGTCCAGCAAAGGGAGCTGGGCTTTCTCCGGTTGGGTCAGGCAAACTGGCCAGTCTGGGGGAAGGATTTTCAGTGCCCACACAGTGAAGGGAAGAAACAATGGCTGCCAATGATAATTTGACTCCGAAGATCAGTTATAACCCTCTGTTACTTGAAGGAGAGAGTGAGGGAGTGGGTAGCAAGTGAAAAGATAAAGAATTTAACAAATCACTGCTCAGTAACAGTGGCGTTCACATGGGATCCCACTAAATCCTCACAAAGATGCTGGACTGTAGATCTGTTTTTTCATTCGCATTTTACAAAGAAAAAATCAAGGCCTGCAAAGGCGGAGTGATTTATCATGCTGATAGTTATTGTCTGAGACAGCGTGCAAACAAAGCATTCCAAAGCTTGTGGAATTCGGGAAACAGACACTGAAATCCAGCAGCTCAACAGTGTGATTCTGTGGTCTGACTTGAGCAGGGTGGGATCCTTAGGGTCCACAATCCACTCAAGCAAGGAGCAGTCTCTAGCTGAGGGTAGGAGGGCAGCACTTTTTCTTTCTGAGTTTTCATTTAGAAAGACAACCAAAGCAAAAACCAAAAATCTTACAAAGGCATTTTATGTCAAAAATAAGAACCTCTAGCTCGCCTGTGGTTCTCGAAATACCATTTCTAATAGATTTTGGCAGTCTCCTTCAGACTCCTGTCCAGTACATCACAATAATAACAGAAAAATATAAGAATCATTAAAAAGTTCACCAGCATTATTGAGATAGAGTTGACAAAAATTGTGTGTGTGTGTGTGTGTGTGTATATATATATATTCCAGGTGTGCAACATGACAATTTGGTACACATACACATCAGGAAAGGATGAACGCAATCAAGTTAATTAACACGTTTGTCACATCACAGCTACTCTTTTATATATGGTGGGAACACTTAAGCTCGACTTCCTTAGCAAATGTGAAATAGATGATACCGTATTATTATTACGATTATTGTTTGAGACGAGGTCTCTCTCTTTCACCAGGGCTGGAGTGCAATGGCAGGATCTTGGCTCACTGCAGCCTTGGCCTCTCTGAGCTCAAGTGATCCTCCCACTTCAGCCTCCCGAGTAGCTGGGACCACAGGTGTGTGCCACACGCCTGGCTAATTTTTGTAATTTTTGTAGAGATGGGGTTTCGCCATGTTGCCCAGGCTGGTCTCGAACTCCTGGGCTCAAGCAGTCCTCCCAAACTGTTAAGATTACAGGCGTGAGCCACTGCATCCGGCCATGGTCCAGTATTATTAACTATAGTCACCGTTCTGTGCTTCAGGTCCACAGAACTTACTCATCTCATAGCTGAAGGTTGTGCCCTCTGATCAACATCTCCCCATTAACTGCACCCCTCAACCTCTGGCAGACACTGTCAGCTCTCTGCTGTTACGAGTTTGACTACTTTGGATTTCACATCTAAGTGATATCACACAGTATTTATCGAAAAGAATCATGTTTTAAACTTGAATTCCAAATAGTAGTAAAATGTGCTGTTCTTGACTTCAAAAAGTTTGGTCATTAAGTATCTTCCATTGTATTTGGAAGCCTCATTGGATTTCTAATCATGTTGTTTCTTGAGTGCTTATTGAATATGATGACATTCCAAATAAACTGAATGGAATTAATTCAAGAATAAAAAATCATTTCTGGTTGTGTGTCTCAATCTGATATTTGCCAGATGGGAAACCCAGCATCATTCTCACAGCAGGTCTCATTTATGGCAAACACACAGCCACATCCAGTCAATATGAGAAAGCACAACCTTTTTCTTTCTTATTTTTATAAGATCTACTGTGGACTTTTCTCCTTTGCTTTTCTTGAACTGATTCTAATTTAATTAAATGTAGCTTTCCTGGGAGTCGGGGTGGGAGGTGGGTTGCTGCTGGTGTGTACAAAATGAATGGCAACTACATCAGACAGTACCTAGAGAGAGAGAGGGGGAGTACCAGTTTTATTGTGGCCTGCTTCTTAGATTTCAGAACACAGATGTCAGGTGACTGAGTATATGTTCTGATGTTTTATTGGCTTGAAGTTTCCGTATTAACTAGTTAACTAGAGGACATTGAGACTAGAAGATCTGTATTTTTGGTAATTGACGTATCACTAAATGATCTATTGATTAATTAATTATTGTAACAAACTGGGCCCTGTGGTAGGTATGGGAATTGTTGGGACACAAAGACATGGCCTCTTTCCTCAAGTTGCTCTCAGAAGGTAGTCTAGCTTTTAGAAAACCTCCTTATAGTAAACCTGCATGCTTACTGAGAGTATGAACAAAGTCAGTCTGGAGGGATCAGAGGAAGCTTCTTGGAGAAAAAGAGGGTTCAAACCCTTGGAACAAGGACTCTTTATCAGTTCCTCCCTCCAACCTGCATTTTATTGGCCCATCTGGAAATTCATGTTGCAGCTTCCCAAGGCTTAATTAACTTAGAAGCGGCCCCACCCCTCCTGCCTTTGCTTTTTGACGCTTGTTCATGATAAAGAGGGGGTTGTACATTTATCTGAGGGTCTTGTTGCATCATCCTTAGAACCAGGGCCATGAGCTCCTCCAAGAAGAATCTTCTGCCCAGCCCTTTAGTATCTGATGCATCATTAACGACCACCAAGATGTTAATGAAGATTCGTAGACAATCATCCTTGGTTGTCAATCACCCAAGACTTTCAGGATGTGAGAGGACAGAGGAGAGGCCCAGGCAGCAGAGGGTAAATCAATGGTGAAGCAGAAAACTCTCCTCACTGACCATGGCTGTGGTCTCCCAGCCATGAGCGTGTGGGGACACCTTGTAGGCATGCTTGCCTCGTATCCAGCTGAAGAGTTCCTACCTTGCTTCCTGGTTGACTCCTGATGGAGGGCCTTCTAGGGAAGCTGCATGTGGGCCAGTAGCGCTTCTGTTTTGAATATTGCTGCTGATCCACCAAGTGCTATTGCAAAGGAGAAGCCTCCACATTGGAGCCCCCTAGAGTAACAACTTTGATTTAGAAAGAAGATATGACTCCTGGGTACAGTGAGAAGACCACTGGGTGAGAGATTTAAAGTCTGAGAGTCAAGTCCTGTCTACACGACTTCCTAGTGCCGTAAACTTCAGCAAGTCAAGTCAAAACCTCTTTGAGCCCTATTTCTTCTTTTGTAAAATGAGAATAATAGTGATTGCTTTGGTTACATCAAAGAGTCTTGATGTTTGAAAGGTCGGTGGATATGAAGTCCATCGTGACGGGTAAAACACTACCAAAGCAGGAGGAATTATTTGGAAGGTGAAGTTTCTTGATTTTTATATTGGCTCAAGAAGGCAATATAAATACTTAAAGGGGCTTGTCTTGAAGCTGTGCATGCAAAGCACTTATCACAAAAATGTAAAAATATGGTTGGGCGCGGTGGCTCACACCTATAATCCCAGCACTTTGGGAGACCGAAGTGGGTGGAACATGAGGTCAAGAGATCGAGACCATCCTGGCCAACATGGTAAAACCCCCAACTCTACTGAAAATACAAAAATTAGCCAGGTGTGGTGGCACGCGCTTGTAGCCCCAGCTACTTGGAGGCTGTGGCTGGAGAGTCGCTTGAACTAGGGAGGCATATGTTGCAGTGAGCCGAGATAGCACCACTGCATTCCAGCCTGGCAACAGAGCAAGACTCCGTCTCAAAAAAAAAAAAAAAAAAAAAAACCCCAAAACACAAAAGGTGAAACTATCTATTGTCCATCTGAAAATAGGAGGGTAGAGGCTGAAGGAAATTATGAGGAAGCCTTAAGGTCCTACTAGGCCCTCCCTCGAATCTTCCCTGCGAGAAAAGGATCCTTGAGAGTTTGTGTGATACTTGCTGTTCCTGACAAGGTACAGCCGGGATGGAGCTGCCTTAGCTCCATCGTGAAGCTTATGTACATACCTTTTCCTGAGATTCACATGAATAAAACAGAGACACAGATTGGGACCTGCCTCATTTAATTCCATGAACCAGACCTGTTTGAGTGCCAACCACGTGCCAAGAATTTATTAGTTTCTCTCTACTTGCAAATATGAGCCTTTCTCTCTTCTTCTTATAAGATTTGTGATCTCGGCCACCTCCAGTCACCAGATGTGGCTCCACTCAGGTTGCCTTCATTGTCAAATCGGAATAGTGATGATAACAAATTTCAAGTACTTAAGTTGTGTCACGCACTCATGTTTGATATTTACCATGTCTCTACTCCCTCACTGGGATCAGTATAGCTGAGGGATGAGGACACAGGGTTTGAGCATATGTAATTGCATATAGATTTAAGTGCTCTCTGTGCATTATTCAATACTTGCCACACACTGACACAATCACTGTTGTCAACACCCCCATTTTACAGATGAGCAGGATTGAGCTTTTCCCCAAGGGCACATGGCTAGTGAATACAGAGGCCTTTCAAACAAGGACACCTGGCTCCAGATGCAAGGCTGGGAACCACCAATGTCCAGAATATGTATAATGTCCAGTATATATAATAACTATCAACTGAATTAATAATAATTTACTTGCGGTAACTCTAGCCACAGAAAGAGATGTTTCTTTTGACTAGAGTATATCTATTTGGTGAGTTTACGTCTGGAGGTTGCTTGTTGGTGTTTTGACTCTTATGTCTTCAGTGAAACCAGGGAAATTATTACCTAGGAAATGCCATGTCTTTAGGAGACAAAAATCTTTCAAAGAAATAGGTCCTGTGAGTTGGAAGGCTCTCATAGTCTCTTGATAAATATTAGAAAACCAGGTGAGGGCACAAAGAACTTGAGTTGCTGGTGATGGCTCCAGAAGTCAGGGACTTGAGCAGGATCTTGAAGGATGGAGAAGCTAGGTGGAAGAAAGGGGAAAAGACGTCCTAGACAGAGGATGTTCCAAGGCCATATGTGGGAAGGAACTCTGGGTGACCATGGAGATGTGGGAAGCTGGCCCTGTGGCGGCCTAGAGAGGGTTGGAAGCTGCGGTCAGAGGAGAGGAAGTTGGGAGGAGCTGGACTCTAAGGCCTTTGGCGCCGTGTGACTACACTTGGCTTTCTCCTGCGGGCAGTGGAAGGCAGGATTGGAGAGGACAGTCTAGTGACCATGAGAGCATTGTGTATTGCCACTGACAGGCCAGGCTGAAGGTGTGGCACGTCTGGAGCAAAGCAGTGTCTGGCTATGGAGACAAAAGGATGAGCGTGTGTGATGTGTGCAATTTTCTACCTTAAGAAAAAAACGATCAAATTTGTAAGTGGAAAAGTGAAATATGGTATGTAGAAGGATAACAAACATGGCAAACTATCACTTTTTAAAAATGTTACTTCAAGTTCTGGGATACATGTGCAGAAGATGCAGTTTTGTTGCATAGGTATACATGTGCCATGACAGTTTGCTGCACCTGTAAAGCCGTCATCTAGGTTTTAAGCCCTGCATGCATTAGGTATTTGTCCTAATCCTCTCCCTCCCCTTTCCCCCACCCCCATCACTTTTTTTAAAAGCCAGCAATAAAAATAAATTGATACTAAATCAAATAAATTGATGCTACTGAGAACAAAATAATAAGTATAACAATGTAATATAGTGGTAAAAGAAAATAAAGATAATAAAAGCCACTTTGGTGATAAAAGAGTAAAAAGTTGTAACAAAGAATCAAAGTTGATATAGTATGCCAAGACACTGTAAGAAAAAGTAATTTAGAATGACAGATTTTGAAAAAAAAATAATTTTTAGGAAGTTTAAAAAATTGATAGGGCAGATAAAAAGTAAAGTGTGAGTTCCTAATTGGAATTCTCAAATATAGCAAATTCTGTGAGTCTTTGTTAGAAAGGGGAGGTACAGAGGACCCTGGAGGGGAGGGAGCATCTCAGATCTTGCCCCTGACAATCACCAGGACCCAGGAGCGGTCCCTTCCACCCATGTGGTGTAATCAGTCATCCTTCTGGCTTCAGCGATCTTGCAGGCATGTACCACAAGGAGCCACTGGGTTTCTCATTTGCATGGCTATACTGGGGACCATGCTGTTAAGTGCAATCAGTAATATAGGGAGAGGAGCAAGGAGGTGAAAGAGAAGATAACGAGTTTGATTTTAAACATTTTGAGCTTTAAATATCTAAAGTTAATCTAAGGCAATATAGCTAATAGGCAGCATCTACCGGAGATTAAAAAAAAAAGAGCCTAGGCATTCAGGTTAGTGGTGGGGATGGAAGAAAAGACTTGAGAGCCATTGAAATTCTTGTGGGGAAGTTCAAAGCAACAGAGCAGAGAGAGGATTGGTAGGCAAGGTGCTGGAGAAAAGATAAAAGTCGTGGAAGCAAAGCTAGAAGCTAATATGTGGCAAGAAGAGAGGCAGAGATGCCAGCCAGAAGCTAATATCCATAATAGAATTCAACTCATAACATTGGCTTCCTTGATTTAAGGATCTCAGACATGCTGAGATCCTTGTGTTGGGTCTTGCTGTTGGTTGTGGCTCACAGAAACAGGGATGATGATAGCTCAAACTTCTTTGTATCCTGGTTCCTTTTGACCAAGGTGAGCTTAAATCTAATATTTCTTTGAATCGCTGATGTCAATATCACTTAGAGTTCTTTTATTATCTCATATGAGCATCAGTTCAAAGATAACCTTATTTATTGGACCATCCATGAACAAAGAGAGACAGAAGTTCAGAGACATTAGTGGAAGCACCTGAGCTGCCTGAATCCTCTCCAAACCTGGTAAATGATTCTTAAAAGATGAGGGAATTCAAATTCTGGCTTCTGCTGAGAACTGAATATTTCCCAAACCGCCTGATGCACAGCCCCAGCTGAGACCTAATGCAAGTATTTTGCTTAAGAGAACCCACAAATGTGAGGTGCTTCTAACAATATATGTCAAGCAGTGTGTAGCTGATGGTAGGAGTTAGATTTATGCATATTGTGGTTGTCCATTTCCAGCTGCTTTTGTGAAGTCAAACTTTTTTTATGTTAACAGATCACATTATTATCACATTTACTGGAGAATAATGAGATATGATGGAGATACATCATTGGCAGCTCATAGCACCATTTGAAAACATGCTTGTTTTTAAGTCTGAAATAATGGGTCAAAGAGAGGCAGGCACACTCTGGCATACACACACACACACACACACACACACACACAAACACACACACACACACACACACACACACACACACCCCCCTTAACAACTGGTCCTGAGTAGCTCTTTGTAAATGCTTTATTGCCAGGAGTGAACCTCTACAGTGGTTCACAAGAGTGCCCTATTTCTCCCAATTAACTATGAGAACAAACACATCTCAAAGTTGAGATAAGTGACCAGTACGATTTATCAAAATTCTAGGGAGCACTCACCATGAAATTGATAAAGGTTACCTTTGGGGATTCATACTGCATGGATTCTGTGAAAAGCTTGCTTGATATTGTGATAGAGATAGAGAAATGAAGTGTATTATGTAGGATACAGTGAGGCTCCCTGCCTTTGCTTCATGCCCCAGGCCTACCAATGTGCCCCATTCCCTCTGTGGATCTTGTAGCCCATATATTTACCTAAACTCATAATCAAATTACACATTTTGTATTTGCTATCTTGTGTGATGATGAATCTCAGGTATCCCTTCTTTGTATGAAATAAGATAGTCAACTTATTACCTCATTCTAGATTTAAAAGACAAGGACGAGCTTCTCAGGCAGAAGGAATAATGTATGCCTGACATGTCTGGAGAATTACAAGTTAGATTTGGTTGAGGTACGTGGGAGGGGATGATGGTGATGGTAGATGAGCTGGAGGGGCGGAGAGAGGATGTAACCATACAGAGCCTCAGTACAAGGCTAAGCGTTTGAACTTTATGGTGGGGAAAAAAGAAATCAAACAAAGGGAAGGCGTAAAGGACTCTGTTGCCTTGGCATTGGAAAACAAAATACGTAATTAAATTCCCACAGCTGCAGGTAACATTGAATTCTTCCAGTTTATAAAAAAGGTTAATCTCATTAGCTGGGCGTGGTGGCAGGTGCCTGTAATCCCAGCTACTTGGGAGGCTGATGCAAGAGAATTGCCTGAACCTGGGAGGTGGAGGTTGCAGTGAGCTGATATCATGCCATTGCACTCCAGCCTGGTTGACAAGAGTGAGACTTCATCTCAAAAAGAAAAAGATAGAATGACGTTTTGAAGTCTTGAGAATGGGCCCAAAAGTGGGAAATGAATTTCAGTATCGGCAATGATACTGAGGGTGATGTTGATTAGATAATTCACTCATAATCATCATACTATGTGCTAGTAAGTATAACCCTGAAAGGTCTTGAGACTCTTCCCAGCCTGTTCACCCATCCCCTGGGCCAGAACACTCCTTAGGAAAAACAGTCAGCTAAATATTGGGCAGCTGCATGAAGGGTCTTGGAACAAAATGGGAAATGTTATTCTACAGCGTAGAAAGATCACAGTACAGATCGGGGAACTAAATATTAAAAGTCAGTGTGTGTGACTGGAGATAAGGAGACTCTTGGGCCCGGAAGGAACCTTAGAGGTCGGATGTGATGATGGCATTATTTTGAGGGTTAGAAATATGACATGATTTGGTTATGAGCACACAGTTTAGGCAGCAGGGACAGAATCCTGACCCTCTTCCCCATGGTTATCTTCTCCCCAGCCTGACTGCCTCATGTCATCACAGTATGCCATTTGGTTTGTTGCATGGCTTATGAAGCCATCAAGATTTTCTTGCCTGTTTTCCTCTCTCATTGGTAATGCTCACCTAGTGACTTCACTTCAAATCCTTAATCCTGCTCAAATAAATATCCACAACAGGATCTGTTTTCCTGCCCATCCTTTAAGGAGCACATCAATTCATTTTCTTATGTCCTTCCCTCACAAACGGGGCGAGTCTCATTGATGTCCCAAGATGGCGGCCAGGCATTTCTCTCAGGGATCTGCGGAAGTGGAGGACAAATATGGAGGGACAGATGCTGAGCCAGGGTAGGAAATCCACACTCCATGAGGATAAATCCAAGTGAGCCAGCTAGACAATACGAGCCCAGAAACAGAAAATGGGGAATGGATTCTGGGAGGCCAGTGACTAGGAATGATAGAAATGAGTAGAGGAACTGAAGGCCATCGAAAATTTCTGAGTAGAAACTTGGGTGCATTATAAAGCACTTATTTCTGCTTTCTTTTGTGCTTCCTGTATGTTTGTGGATATTTGAAGGGGCTGGAAATGTGCAAAAACATGTCATTACTCAGACATTATATTGCTATCTTGCTGTTTCTAGTGATGTTAATTATCTCTATTTCAGCAGATGTGTGACCTTGGATGGTAAAGTCAGCAGCCTCTTTTATTTCTCACCTGGAGTTACATACCATCGTTTGAGGTGACAAATGGCAGCCATCAGCATACCCTGAACTTGAGTTGAGAGCTATACTCAGTATTGTCGGTCTTTGAGCATCACCATCACCCTCTCTGTTTCTTCACTGGGAGGAGAATGTTAATACTTATCTCACTGGGCTATTGGCAGGAACAAACGAAGCAATCTGCATAAATTCACTAGTGCAGTGCCTTGTACATGCCATTCTCTTGAGCTCCCCTCTATAGATCCCACAGGTCATATGACTTCTTGGGGTGCTCATGCCTGTCATTTCAGCATTTTGGGAGGCCAAGGCGGGCAGATCTCTTGAGGTCAGGAATTCGAGACCAGCCTGGCCAACATGGTGAATCTCTGTCTCTACTAAAAATAGAAAAATTAGGCATAGTGGTGGTACCTGCCTGTAATCCCAGCTACTCAGGAGGCTAAGGTAGGAGAATTGTTTGGACATGGGAGGCAGAGGGTGTGGTGAGCTGTGATCATGCCATTGCACTCTGGCCTAGGTGACAGAGCAAGACTCTGTTTCCAAAAAAAAGAAAAAAGAAATGCATAATCAGATACAACTGATGTAAATCCAGTGTCTACTTTGTGGCTCAGTGCCTTTCTGTGTTTGATCACCACAATATATACTATGTGGACTGTTTTGGGCACTTTAAAAGAAACGTAAGGAAATAACATGGGGGAGGCTAGAAGAGATCCTAAAGACCATCTAATTCATAGACACCAATCTAAGACCCAGAACATTTGCAGAGGGCACACAGCTAGCGAATAGCAAGTATATGGTTAAAGGTCAGCACTTTTCTGGCTTCTGGTGCAGTCTTTTTTCGGCCATGTAACTCACCCGTGCCACTGAGATGCCTGTAGCCTTTGTTGCACGGATTCCTCAGAAATAGTGCTGTCGATGGTGATCCAGCCCTGTGTCGCAGAGGAGACTTGCAGTGGACTAGCTCTTCACTTACTGGCCTTGGTATTGATTGAGACACTAAGTATATGTGTTGTAATTCATTAGGACATAAAGCACTAGTATCCAAGAAAATACCTCCAAAACTTTACTGTTTATATCTCCAAAAGTTTATTTTTATTAAAAAAGTATTTATGTGAAACTTAACACATAGCTGGGACTCTGAAGGATTTTACAAAAATTAACTCATTTAATACTTAGAAGAACTCTGTACAGGAGATGCTGTAGTTGTCTCATGTTTCAGATAAACAAAGTGTGGCACAGAAAGAGTAAGAACTTTCCCAAGGTTGTAGAAATGTGAAGAAGCAGAATCTGGCCCTAGAGTTCATGCTCTTAACTACTCCACTGACCTGCCTCTCAGAAATTATCAAAAATGCTGAATATTCCTCCCCAGAAAGCACATTCTTTCATTCATTCTTTCCCTCTGTGGAAGTTGTGTCACTTTTCTTCCAAGGGCCTGAAGTCCATTTAGGCTTCCCTAATGCTTTCTGTGTCTCTGATTATCTTGCCTACCTGTATTCTGACTGCATTCATTTTGCTACACTTTGGTTATAGGAAATATAGAGTCCATTAAGATGAAAGGTGAAATACCAAGACATTCACCATTTACTCCCTTAGCAACACTGTATGCTGTGTGCTAGGTACTAGGGACATAGGAACTAAAATACATACATATTTTATCGTATTGGAGCTTTCAGTGTTGTCAGGAAGCAAGACATTAAACAAGTAATCATACATATAAATGTAGATTTCAAACTAAGTGCTATGAAGAAAATTATTGGGTGCTGTTATGAGAAAATGCAATTTACATTATATAGGGAGGTGTGTAAGACCTCCCAAGAGAGTGATTTTTAAGTTTATAAATCAAGCATATACCGTATAGGCTGGGAAAGGATTAGGCATAAGAGCGTTCCAGGCAAAGGGAACAGCAGTGCAAAGTCTCTGAAGTGGGAAATAGATTGGCAGATTCAGGAAACTGAAAGAAAATTCATTAGAAACTGCATGTGTCATAGTGAGTGCAGGCGAGGGGGTGGCATGGCTGGAGAGGTAAGGTGGTGGGATCAAATCCTGCAGGGCCTCCCAGGCCGGAGTAAACACTTTAGACTTTATTTTAAGTTCAAGGAAAGCCATTGGAGGATTATAAAAAGAACAGGGATGTGGCAAAGAATTAAGGGAAAGCAGGTAACAATATGAATAAAGAGATGGATTAGAGGCTGCCTTCATAGGCTATGGGAGAGGAGACCATGGTTTGAACTAGGTTGGGGGCAGTCAAGATGTAGTCGACAAATTCAAAATCTATTTGTATGTATATTTAATATATCTAATTTATCCAAGTTATAACCAGTAAGATATGTTGATGGACTGGCTATGGGGATTAGGGAGGAAAAAATGCCATGGATTACTCTTAGGTATGTAGCATAAAAACTTGGTGGATGGGGCCGGGCGCGGTGGCTCACGCCTGTAATCCCAGCACTTTGGGAGGCCGAGGCGGGTGGATCACGAGATCAAGAGATCGAGACCATCCTGGTCAACATGGTGAAACCCCGTCTCTACTAAAAATACAAAAAATCAGCTGGGCATGGTGGCGCATGCCTGTAATCCCAGCTACTCAGGAGGCTGAGGCAGGAGAATTGCCTGAACCCAGGAGGTGGAGGTTGCAGTGAGCCGAGATCGCGCCATTGCACTCCAGCCTGGGCAACAAGAGCGAAACTCCGTCTCAAAAAAAAAAAAAAAAAAAAACAAAAAAAAAAAACAACTTGGTGGACATCCTAGACCACTTTCTGAGATGGGAAACACAGGGGTCAGAGTTGCAGGTACACCCTAGCTCGCAGCGTAGGCTGTGTGGCCCTGGGCAGATCCCCACCTGGGCATCTCCTGATGCCACGGAAGAGCTGGCTCCTTTTTGGGTTTTAGTAGCTGTCTTTGTGGGAAACACCTACCCACATCTGAAAATAAATAAATAAATAAATAAAAACCCTCTTGCTGCTCAGTTTTAAATGAACCTTGGATACAGGTGGCCAGACTAAAAGGTCTGTCAACTTGTCTTCCAGTTTAGGATTTTAATTTTTGATATTTTTCACTTCTCTCTAGAAATTCGTTCAATTCTGAATTTTTGGGGGAGTGCGCAGCTGCTTCATTATTAGTTTACTGGCTGATAATAAACATAGAAAATATAATTGGGTCATGTAGCTATCGTTCACCAGTTTTCAAAAAATGTGTATTCCTTGGAACTTACATAGGCTTGAAAGTTTAGTTACACTACTTGAGGAATCTCTCTTTATGCATTTGTTCAATTAAAAGCTAACAAAGACAAATCCTTAAGAAAATACCAGTATTTTTCCTGCATATGAAATCAAGGGTCCTTGTCTGAAGATGGATTTTACTAGTTACGAGAATCTTCCTATTTTTCTAGCTTAGTCCCTGTCAATTCCTATAATAGACTTGTATTTTACCAGCAGCACTCATATGATTTCTTTGTGAAAAATATTTCTCTGTAGAGAAGAAAGTTTATCATTTGGAATGTTAAATGCAATTATATTGACATATGGTGATAATGGGATAAAGCATACGGGTTAAAGGTTGCAGGAACCATGGCTTGGCAATTAGCGATGTAAATGAAACATTCATTATCCATCATGCTGAGAAGTTGATGAACTGTACAGTAAATCTGAGCCCACAGTCAGGACTGAGATAAGTCATTTCAGACAATACAGAGGAGTATTTATGAGCACCAGGGACAATGTTTCAGATTCCTGTCATGGAGGAGGTTTCTCTACCTATTTAGTTGAATAAAGACCTTATAAAGTACAAGCCACAATGCTGTCCTTCCACAGGAATAAATATGAGATTCTAAAACTTTCTCTTAAAATGAAGCACTCTGAAAGCTAAAGTGTCTAGATATTGACAATCACTATTTTTCATAAGTCCATCCCATAAGAAAGATATACTGTAGATTATTTGTCTTGAAGAAGAGCTTTGATATATTTCAAAATTTGATGTTGGTTTTGGAAGGAAACTGTAAATTTACAGATCTTTGTCCTTCCCCACAAATAACTTTAATCCCATAAGCTGGATTATATGGAAGTAACTGCTATTTTTTTAATTCTCCTCCAAATGACTAAGGAGCATTAAGATACTTCCAAAAAAAAAAAAAGTCTAAGCTTTTCACTTTGTCCATTGCCCAGTTAATTATCTTCTGCATATTTTAAAGCATTTTCTGTGAACATAAGTATTGCCCGTCCAGAAAATTTGAATCTACTTTGATTCTATATTTAATGAAACCTGTTCTTCTCAAATTCTTTATTTAATCTCATAAAGTAGTATCTTCAAAGGTGAGATAAAAAAAATCATTGGAGAAATATTAAAACTTCATTTATTTAAGATAACTAGTGATATGTCTAGTAAACCCAAGAAGCCAACTGGAAAGGAAATCCTCAGTTGTGGTACTCAGCCATCACCCAGAACCAGAGATCCCTTTGTTAACAGCTCTATGTGTTGAGGCACAAATGAGGATAAATTGGGCCATGACAAAACTATGAGATTGGATAATAATCATAATAACATCTGACATGTATTAAATCTGACCTTATGCCATTTCTCAGTTCCGCCAAATGTACTAATTTGGGCATCGTTCTAAGCACATGAAATAAATCATCCTAATTCATCCTTCTAATAATCCAGTGAAGTAGATCACATTATATCCCACTTTGAGGATGGGGAACCTGAGGCTTGGAGGTGAGAAATGATCGTCCAGTCATCCACATTCACACAACTAGTAAACAACTGGGCTGCACTTCAGCTCCAGCCCTGACCAATTCCAAGTCCTCATCGAACCACTTTGCTATTGCGCTTGTTCCAAGTGATCTCCCGTGTCTCTGGCCATCCCATCATTTCAGTAGTGTCCCAGTTTGAAAGTCCACTTCATCATCAGACATCCAGTGCCTTCCAGCCTTTAATTGTCTCCTATCAAACGGGAAACAGTTAGCCTGAGAAAATCATCCATGCCAGTGATTTAATTTATTGAATTTGTTGTCCTGTATCTTTCTGTGGGGGTGAAAGGCTGTATTTCTGTCGTAAGAGAATTCTGACTGTCTCTAGAAGAGCTGAAGGAAAGGTTGAACGAGGTCAGCGTCCAGCTCTTACAATGACCTGCAGGGGTCGTCCTCAGTCTTGACTCATCTAGGAAACTTGCAAACATCAGATTCTTAAGTCTACCTCCAGAGATTCTGATGTAATCACTGTAGGCTGGGACCCAGTCATTGGTATTTTTAAAAAGCTCCTTAGAATAATTCTGATGTGCAGCCAAGGTTGGGGACTCGTTGATGGAAGGTACATGATTTGGTCCCCTCTAATCTCACCCACTATTTTCCCTACACCTCCCACTGCTGTAGACATGCTGACTTCCTTACTGTTCCTAGAACACAAGTGTGCTTTTGCCTTAGGGACTTTGTACCTGCTGTCTCCTCTCTGGCTAGAAAACGGTTTCCCTAGATACCTGCATAGTTAGCCCTCCTGAACTTATTCCAATTATCTGCTCAAATGTCATGTGAACAGTGAGGTCTCTCCTGACCATCTTACATAAAATAATACTTCCCTTTCCCTATCCACCTTATCCTGTTTAATTTTTCTGCACTGCCCCATCAACCATTTACATGTAATGTATTTACTTGTTTGTATATGTACTGTGTTTCACCAGCATTGAAATGTGACTTTCATGAGGGTAGGGATTTTGTCTATTCTATTTAATGTTGTACCTCCAAGAATGCCTTGCATAGATCGAGGCTAACAAATATTTATTGAATTGAACAAATGAATACGTTTGGGAAGGAGCAAAGGAGGCTTGCCCCTGAAATTCAGTTCTTCAGTCAGCCAGCAAACTGTATGGAGTGACATCTATGTGCTGAGCTCAGAGCTCTGCGCCTGGGATACCATTATACAGAGCGTGGTGTGCATGGCTCAGGTGGGTGGAAGGGCTGGCCGTGCTCCTGCTTACTTCCATTTTCTGCCTTCCCACCATTCCTGTGCTTATATTCTTTCTCAGTAGACTCTTTCTCCTCTGTTGAGAACAGGGCAGTGTGAAAAGCCTCCCTACTAAAGCAGGTTGGCACCCCTGTCCTCCTTCATTGTGGAATCCTGGAATGGTCTTTCTTATCCTTTGACCCTAGCAGTCCCCCATGCTTGGGGTCATTGCATTTCTTCCCATCTCTGCCCACCCTCACTTCCCTCCTCTAAGCAACAGCATCTCTCAGCAGTATACAACCTCCAGGGCTATGGGGCAGGGGAGAAAGAAGGGCCCAAGAGGAAGCTACCCTGATGGCAGTGGTGCAGTGGCACATGTGGGAGCCCAACCCAAGAGGAACAGTTTAGGAGTGCCGAGAATCTCAGCTGAGTGGAAGAAAGTTCCAGGCCCTTTGTGTATGTGAGAGAGTGAGTGTGAATGTGTGTGTGTGTGTGTGTGTGTGAGTGTGTATGAGTGTGTGTCTGTATGTGAGTGTGTGAGAGTGTGTGTGTGTGTGTGTGTGAGTGTGTATGAGTGTGTGTCTGTATGTGAGTGTGTGAGAGTATGTGTGTGTGTGTGTGAGTGTGTATGAGTGTGTGTCTGTATGTGAGTGTGTGAGAGTGTGTGTGTGTGGGGGTGTGTGTTGATAATGAGAAGAAACTCAAGAGAAAGCTTGATATATCTTCAAATATACAAAACAAAACAAAAAACAAAAACTGCTGGCTGGGTGCAGTGGCTCATGCCTTTTAATCTCAGCACTTTGGGAGGATGAGGTAGGCGGATCATTTGGGGTCAGGAGTTTGAGATCAGCCTGGCCAACATGGTGAAACCCTATTTCTACTAAAACAACAAAAGTTATCTGGGCATGGTGGTTGACATCTGTAATTCCAGCTACTCAGGAGGCTGAGGCAGGAGAATTGCCTGAACACAGGAGGTGGAGGTTGCAGGGAGCCAAGATCGCGCCACTGCACTCCAGCCTGGGTGACAGAGTGAGACTTGTCTAAAAAAAAAAAAAGAGAAAGAAAAGAAAATGTGGTGTATATGTATACCATGGTATACTACTCAACTTTTGCAGCAATGTGGATGGAACTGAAGACAATTATCCTAAGTGAAATAATTCGAAAATGGAAAGTCAAATACCACAGGGTCTCACTTATAAGTTGGTGCTAAACAGTGTGTACACAGGGGCACAGAGAGGACAATAATAACATTGGAGAGTCCAAAAGGTGGGAAGGCAGGAGGGAGGTAAGGAATGAAAAATTACCCATTGGGTACAATGTCTACTACTGAGGTGATGGTTACATAGAAGCTCAGACTTTACCACTATTCCATATCCATGTAACAAAACTGCACTTGTACCCCCTAAAATCTACAAAAATTTAAAAAATTTCATTTGTACTTACTGTCGTTACTGAAATACTATATATTTACTCATGAGTTGATTACTCTGGGAACATTACTCTGAGATTGTCTTTTGTAGTTATAAAGAAAGGATGCAGCCACTTTGGGAGGCCGAGGTGAGTGGATCACAAGGTTGGGACTTCAAGGCCAGCCTGGCCAGTATGGTGAAACTCTGTCTCTACTAAAAATACTAAAATTAGCCAGGCATGGTGGCAAGTGCCTGTAATCCCAGCTGCCCGGGAGGGTGAGGCAGGAGAATCACCTGAACCCGGGAGGTGGAGGTTGCAGTGAGCTGAGATCACGCCACTGCCCTCCAGTCTGGGCGACAGAGCAAGAGTCCATCTCAAAAAAAAAAAAAGGGAGGGGGATGATTAGAAGTAGAATCAGCATTCTTTCTTATTCCTATCCCTTCCAAATCTCGTCAGAAAAAACCTTTGAATTTTTTGGAAGAAAATAGAGAAGAGTCGAATTAGGCTTGGAAATGGTAGTAATCAGAGAAAGGGACTAATGGTAGTTACAGAAGAAGTGGTGGTACTTGGTGCTGCTCTGAGCTAAAGCTTAGAGAAGGATGTGTTAGAAATGTGCTTTCAATGCTGGCATAAAGGCCAGGTGAGCAATCCTTGTGCTTTATCTGGGAGAGGTAAGGTCAAAGAGGATTTGCCTGAAATGGGATGATATAAAACCAGTTTCACACCCAAGAAAATTTTGGGAGTTTTAGGGCAAATGTAGAGATAACAGTCCTTGCACACCTGAAGAGAAGAAATATGGGCAGAGTGAGAAAATGATTTTAAAAATGACAAAGTAGGCTGGGCATACTAGCTCACACCTGTAATCCCAACACTTTGGGAGGCTAGCAGATTCTTGAGCTGAGAAGTTTGTGACCAACCTGGGCAACATAGTAAGACCCCATCTCTACAAAAACAAAAAACAAAAATTAGCTGGGCATGGTGGTACATGCCTGTAGTCCCAGCTACTCCAAAGGCTGAGGTGAGAGGATCGCTTCAGGCAGGAAGGTCAAGGCTGCAGTGAACTGTGATCGTGCACCTGCACTCCAGGTTGGGAGACGGAGTAAGACCCTATCTCAAAAAAAAAAAAGACAAAGTACAAAATGTCCTCTGAGAATATTGTTCCTCTTTGTCATTGCAAAGAGATGCATTCTAACTGGAAGTTTTCATTTACACTCCCAAATTATAAGACACTTGTTTATCCTCCAGAGTTTCACACAGATAGTGAACAAGTCTCTGTCTAGTCCTATTCAGCTCAGCTTAGCAAGTAACAGGGCAAGTTTTTTTTTTCTTTGGGACTTGAAGTATTGTGTTTTATAATTCACTCAGTGAATACAGGGTGGCAAGAACTTTATGTAAATTATTTGTTTCTCTTGTCTGTTTAGTAGATATTGTTGTTCCCATTACATAGATGAGAAATTGAAGCTTAGTGACAAAAGTAATTCTTGGCTGGTAACAGATTTTGTAATTCTTAGCTGGTAACAGAATTTGAACTCATGTTTTTCTGTCTCTAAAATCGACAACCTCTTCACTACTCAAAAAGGTGCTAAAACTTACCTGTTTCCTCTATTTTTAACTTTCTTTAAATCATTATTTTGTTCTGGTTTAAAGAATTGAGCCAGGTGCAGTGACTCACTCTTGTAATCGCAGGACTTTGGGAGGCCAAGGTGGATGGACCGCCTGAGGTCAGGAGTTTGAGACCAGCCTGATCTATATGGTGAAACCCCGTCTCCACTAAAAGCACAAAAATTAGTTGGGTGTGGTGGCATGCACCTGTAATCCTACCTACTTGGGAGGCTGAGGCAGGAGAAATGCTTGAATCTGGGAGGTGGAGGTTGCCTTGAGACGCGATCATGCCACTGCACTCCACCTTGGGCGAGAGAGGGAGACTCCATCTCAAAAAAAAAAAAAAAATGTACTGCTGTGTATGTGATGTGACTGCAAGATGAATGTATTACAATTAGAAAGCCAGACAATGTGAATAAAGACAAGATTGTCCACCATAAATCAACCTTTCTTCCCATTCTTCATTCTGATATCCTCCCAGGACTTAAAAAATTTCTTTTTTTTTTTCAATGAAAAGGATTTGGAAATAACATGGCCTGTTTATTTCATTCCTTCTCAATCAGTACACACAGTAATTCAGAGTTTTTCCTTAAGCTGGATGAATTCCAACAACAACAAAAGACCGCTTTGGTAAACTAAAATTAACTTGGGAAATAAGCATGAACTTAAAGTAATAGAAGTTGGTGGGATCTCAGGTTATAAATTTCAATGTAAGAAATTATATTGTTGATTTGATTTTTTTTTCTCAATACAAATTATTCCTTTTCCCAAGTGGAAAGGTTTTGGAAATATACACATTTTCTGTTGAGGGAAAAAAGCAAAAAGTGACTTGGTTGGGCTTCCCAACTTCTGTTAAAGCCACTTAATTTTTTGAAATCCATGTGTGACTGTCTGTCAGCAATTTACATAGTCAGGCCAGGAACAGTGGCTCATGCCTGTAATCTTAGCACTGTGGGAGGCCAAGGTGGGAGGATTACTTGAAGCTAGGAGTTTGAGACCAGCCTGGGCAACATAGTGAGACCCTGTCTCTACAAAAAATTGAACAGTTGGCTGGATGGAGTGGTGTGTGCCTGTAGTCCCAGCTACTCAGGAGGCTGAGGTGGGAGGATTGTTTGAGTCTGGGAGGTCAAGGCTGCAGTGAACCATGATTACACTACTGCATTCCAGCCGGGGTGACAAGCAACACCTTGTCTCTAAAAAAATAAATAAATAAAGTAATTTATAGAGTCAGAAGTTGCAGTTAGCCTTCTCCAGGGGAGGAGACTTTTGCAAAACTACAGAGGCTATTTTTGGTTTTCTTTAAGAAGAATTTGCTTAGGGCTTGTAGACAAACAGTTCCCGGAGTTTCAAGACTATGTAGCGAATGATTGGTTATATATTGCTGTGATTGGGTAGCCCCCAAAATGACTCTTGCCCTTTTAAAAAAACAATTAAAATAAATATTTTAAACAAAATAATTGTAACTATTGAAGAGTCCATTCCTGAGAAAGCCACTCAATGTCAGTAGCTAAGAAGCTGTGATCATTCTGTTATTTCTCTCTGTAATGGGCACTGGGGTCTGCTCAAAAAGTGGTTCATTTTGGTGCCAGGACAGGATAAAAACAGTGAACAATAAACGGAAAGCTCTTTTCCTTCAGCTTACAAGGGCAGAAGGGAGGCTTTCCCAGCTGACACCCTGGTTTAAAGCCAGGAGTGGAATTCCAGGATTCTTGGGTTGAAAGGTAGTTTGTGTGGTCACACATACTCTGCTCTCTGACTTCATATGGGCAAATTTGCTGTAATGCATATTTGTGTTTGGCATCTTCATGAAGTCTCCGAGTCCCTTGTGTCCTCCTTATCACAAGGTGAGCATTTCTGCTGTCTTTTTGTCAAATAAGCAGAGCGGCTTGTCCTTTCTCACTTAGCATATGGCCTGCAAACCACACCTAAGAGGTTGGTGGCTTTTGCGGGCAGTGCACGGAGTATAGTGGCTGCTTCCTTCAGGAAATAATTGGAAATAAAAACAGAAAGCAGTAGCAGATTCTTGGGTCTGCTCTCCAGTCAGATGACATTTAGGTTTGTTTTTTCCTATTTTCTGGTTTTTGCTGAATTAAAAAAAAAAATAATTTGCTGAATGTGTACAATGGCTTTGATGTATAATTTTCAGCCACTCTTTACTCTGTTAAGTGCTATCTGAGCACCTCGATAAAGTAGCCACTGTTACCCTCCCACCCAGCAATCCCTGACCCCTCACCCACCTTAGTCTTCCTCATGCACCTACATTCATGTTACATTGCTGCAGTTTGTGTCTGTCTCCTGGCTAGTGGGTGACTCTCCTTGAGCAGGGACTCTGCTTCATAGCTCAAAATTTCTTCTAGAAGAGTGCCCAGCATATAGGGGGACTTATTAAGTGCATAAAGAAATAATTCATATTTGACAGCTTCGGAGGATTCTGTAAGTCTGAGTTTATTAGTTTTCATTTTGTTAGTAGAGCAGCATTAAAGAAATGCCTAAGTTGATTAACATTAAGGGATGTATAGTTTGGCCATTTTCTTATAAATATACTTAAGATGCAGAAAAATATATTTGATCGCCAGCTGTCAAAATTGCAACCTTTCACCTGGAAATATAATTTATCTGATATTGAAATCATATCTAATTTCTATGATTATAATTTGTATACTGTTTCTTCTTTGAATCATTTCTGTGGCATTTTCTGTTTTACCAGTCTTTTAGTATCTTTAGAGACTTATTTTGTCAATTTCTCAAGAAGCATATCTACTTTAGTTTGCTATTTATGGTAATTTGTAGCAAAAAACGAATAAGTCATATGGTGCCTCTAGTTATAGTTAATGAATTACTAATTCCTTTTTACAGATTTTTTGAAATTTAATTTTTGGTATCTTCCTTCACAAATTTACTTTTGCATTGATAGTTGAGATACTATCAAAGTTGTACTAATCATAATATTATGAACAGTCATTTTGGGATTTCTCCATTGTCCCTTTGCTATTTGGAATGATTTTGAGTTTCACTTTCTTTATTAGGTTGACTGAGCTGCTCTTGGTTAAAAAACAAAATTTGAACTTTAAAGAAAATATCAACATTTAATCAAGTTTATTGCAAATTGTTGCAACAAACTTAGAATGCTTTCAACAGTTTTGCAGGACTTTATTGTGATTGAAATGCTAGTTTAGTTTGGTTTACTTTTAGCTTTAGTTAATTTTCATTTTACCATACTATTTCACCAGATACTTCATATGCCATTTTAGATGAATGTCAATTTCATGAAAGGATCACATTTCATATACTAAGCCCTTTTCACTTTTTTTTTTTTTTTTTTTTTTTTTTTTTTTTTTTAGACAGAGTCTTGCTCTGTCACACAGGCTGGAGTGCAATGGTGCCATCTTGGCTCACTGCAACCTCTGCCTCACAGGTTCAAGTAATTCTCCTGCCTCAGCCTCCCAAGTAGCTGGGGCTATAGGCACATACCACCACACCCAGCTAATTTTCTTGTATTTTTAGTAGAGATGGGATTTCACCATGTTGGTCAGGATGGTCTCAATTTCCTGACCTTGTGATCCGCCCACCTGGGCCTCTCACAGTGCCTCTCACAGGATTACAGGCATGAGCTATCACTTCTGGCCCTTTTCAATTTTTGAATCATATATTCATTCAATCAAGCCATTAACATATTTTAAAAATAAGAGAATGGTCTGAATTGAAAATGTGTTTTGAAAAGGAAACTTTAGCACTTTAAAAAAAAATCCTTGATATTTTAATGCCCAAGGAATTCTCATCCCCAAAAGTATTTGGTTCAAAGTCCAGAGAAACTTAGAATAAACTTAGGTAAAATGCCTGAGTTAAAACTAAAATAAACACACTCTGATTAAATTAAAATAAGCGTAAGGGTAAAAAGTAATCTTCAAAGGATGTTGCCTCAAATGAAGTCAAAAAGTTTTACTATAAATGTTACAGTAAAATTAACAAAAACAAGTTTTTAGTGAATTGGGTGATTACATTTTTGGTGCATTACCAGTCAAAAATCGGCAGTGCCGTGATATTCTGGGAGGCACCTGCCTTAGGTTATGATGTTAATAAATCGTATGTTTTTAACCCTAAGAAATGACTTCATTGCTCTTGTCTAGTTAGAGTCTCTATAATACGTTTTCAGGATTGTTTTCAGTTTAATTATTTGAAAAATAAACATTTACGTGTTTATTTTAAAGTATTTTTAAGAAACCATGACAGAGTATTCAGGGTAATTTAAGTTTACCGCTTTTTTGAAAGTAATCCAGAAATATCAATTTAAATTTTTAGTTCATGTTCCCTTTTATCCACCAAGCCTACTTTGATAAGCTCTTCTACAGAAATGCAAGCATCAGAGTATAACGACATATATTGGAAATGTTTCTTACAACATTTTTCAATTGGAAGAAATGGAAAGCAAACTTAATGTCCTTCAATAGAGGAAGGATTGAATCAATTATGGTATAGCCATGCAAAGAAGTGCTAAGGAGCTACTGGAAAATAATTCAGTTATTCTGCATGTACTGAGCCCGAAGAATGTCCGCAATGTATTGAGTTAAAATTTTTTTTAAGCTGCAGAATAATGTGTGTAATTTAATCTCATATTTGAAAGGGCAAAAGATTTATGTGATCTGAAGAGCAACCAGAGTATAATAATCTGATATTTCAAAACAAAGCAATAAAAACCCAACCTATATGTGAGTACCATAATGAAAGATTCTAAGGATAGCTTTCAAATGAAGGTCTGCTGACAGGACTGTAAGGGGTTGGGTT
>NW_022436964.1:8401745-8536257 GCF_009761245.1 Sapajus apella
ACACACACACACACACACACACACATCCCCCTGATAGACTTGTGCTAGGCAGGCTGGATTCATTGAAAGACTCACGAGAGATGTACAATATGTATGAAAAAAAATAGGGTTGGCCGGGTGCGGTGGCTCACACCTGTAATCTCAGCACTTTAGGAGGCCACGGTGGGCAGATCATGAAGTCAGGAGTTCAAGACAATCCTGGCCAACATAGTGAAAACCTGTCTCTACTAAAAATACAAAAAATTAGCTGGACATGGTGGTGGGCACCGGTAATCCCAGCTGCTTGGGAGGCTGAGGCAGGAGAATTGCCGGAACCCAGGAGGCAGAGGTTGCAGTGAGCCAAGATCGTATCGTTGCACTCCAGCCTGGGTGACAGAGCGAGACTCCGTCTCAAAAAAAAAAAAAAAAATGGATCAAGAGATGAGCTTTTAGGCTTCCTCCTATTCGGGGAGGAGGAAGAAAAGAAGTCAGCAGAGAAAAAGAAACAACCATGAGAGCAGTGTCATGCAGTCATAGAAGGGAAGGTTCTGGAAAAAGTTCTTTTTCTTTTTAAAGAGGTCATCAATGGAGTCAAGGGCAGGTAAGAAGTGGAAGGCTAGGAAAATAAAGATTCTGTTTTTAACAGGTCCTTGGTGACTGCCAACAATAGTTTCAGTAGAGGACAGAGTTAATTAATTTGTTAAACAGATATTTATTCATCACTAAGTATGTTGGAGACACTGTGCTAGATACTGGGGAATACAGCAGTGAATAAGACAGGCAAGGTTATGACTTCATGAAGCTTACCTTCTCCTTGGAGGGCAGATGTGGCATGGTGGTAGAGTCAAATGATAAACAGTAAATTAGGAAAACAGGGTCATTTTGAATAGGGATCGTGTGTGTGCCTGTGTGTGGTTGGGAGTGACAGTAGTAAGGTTGGACTGCAGAACAGTACTTTGGAGAGAAAGCCCTCACAGCAAAGGTGATGGTTGGACTCTGTCTATGATAAGGAGAAGCCACACGTGAAAAAATCTGGGGATAGTACATTTCAGGCTGAAGAAAGGGCAAATCCTAAGGCCCTGGAGCAGGAGCAAGATTGACATATTTGAAGAAGGCTAGTGTGGTTGGACCTCTGTGAGTGGGGAGAAGTGGCACAGGATGAAATGAGGGAGGTATGTAAGGGCCAGCCCATGGAAGGAAAGCAAGATTCCCAGAAAAAATGGGTGGGAGAGGCCCTGTCCATGAACATGATCCAATTGTGCAGGAATGCTAATTTGGCAGAAAGCTATGGAACGTTAAGGTTGGTTCAGATGCAGAATCTAATATGTGTTTTATTTTAAATAACAGAGGATTATGCATCCTTAAAGACATAAGTAAAGAGAAAGCTGACTCCTTTTCCTCCAGTGACCATTAGTAACACATTCCCCCACAAAGCACACAGCCACCCACTCAATGCTCTCATTAATCCCACACAGATACGCTTTGCCTGGGAGTGAGCATATGGTATCCCCTGAAGCTTTTGGATTTTCTGCTTGAAGTTGTTTGTAAAAATCAAAAATGATATTGCATTTACACTGGTATATTTTTAAATAGGTATTTCTAATTAAAAAGGCCTTCAGTCAAGAATTTTAAAGCTGGATCTTAGAGGTTATTTTGTCTAAATAGATAAGGAAACTGAGACCCAGAAAAGCATTGGTTTGGCCAAGTTCAGAAAGCTAAACAGTGACTGTAGAGATATGCTTCTGTCTCTTAACTCCTAATCCAAATGTCTCCTTACTAGATAAGGCTATGCCTTCTACATTTGAAGACTCAAACCCCATGGTTGGATGGATGGATGGATGGATGGGTGGGTGGGTGGATGGGTGGATGAATGGTTGGATGTATAGTTTACTCATTCATTTAGTTATGTAAGAAAGATTGACCCCCTACCCCATCAGACAGTGTGCTAATTGCTAGAATGCAATTATGAGAGCTGTTTATGGTGCCTGTCTCTATTCTGTGTGCCTTCCTTCCCTCAGTGGAATCCAGGGAGGTATACAATCCCACCATTCTATTGAGACCCCTCATCAAGGTCATTAGTGACCTTTGTTATCAAATATAAAGACTATTTACCTATTCTTATCTTTCTTCATAGCAGTCAAAGCAATTGACTACTTCCTCCTCCTTGATATCCATTTCATCTTGGCTTCTATGGCATCATTTCCCCCTATCTCCTGGAAGCTCCGTTTCTGTTTCCTTTGCTGGCCCCTCCTCTTATATTTAACTTCTACCTGTTGGAATTCCCAGCTTGGTTCCAGCTCATTGATTTTCTCTAACTGCATGTCCACTCTAGATGGTTATATGTTAATACCCCCTGAACAAATGTGCATCTGCTACTGAAGTCAAAACTTATATCTCTAACTTACCTGCTTGATATCTCCATTTAAATATCTAATGGATATCTCAAATTTAACATGTCCTAAACAGAACCTTTGACTTTTTCTCTAAATCTGCTCTGCACCATTCTTCTCTCTCGGTATAGTTAGTCAGCAACATTAAGCAAGTGTCTTCTGTGTGCCAGGGTCTGTTGTAGACACCGGGGATACAGTAGTAATGAAACAGACAAAAATCTCTATCATCAAGTATCTTACATTCCAGTGGAGGGAGAAAGATCATGGAAGCCAAGCAAATGGCTTGTCCACTCCAAAAAGGCTGAGGCCAACCACCTCTCACCTTAACCATTGCAGTAACTTACCTGGCCTCCTTACCCCTACCCTTCTGCTGTCCAATCTACATAGCAACCAGAGTAATTTGTATAAAACACAAATATAACACAAATTTTAATTTGGACATCTGCTGCTTCAACTCTAAACCTTCTAGTCACTTCTCGTAGCTCTTTGAATAAAATTCCAAACCCACTCCCATGGCCCACAGACCTCTGTATCATCAGGTCCTTTCCACCACGCAGATCTTCCTGGTCTCCCTCAGCAGCAACCACGCAAATCTTCCCTCTGCTTCTCTGATGCCAGCTTCTTGGCGCTTGCTATTTCTTCTGTCTGGAATACTCTGGCTTCAGAATATGAAAGGAGCTGGCCACGCCCATCATGCAAGAATGTCAACCCACATACAACCGTACCATAACTTGGATTTTCCAGTTTAAACTCTCCTTCTGCCTCATCATGCTCCTTCTCGTCACACTATGTTGACACGTAACTATTGAAAATTATTTATTTCCTTGTTATCTGTCTACATGCACTGAGATGCAGATCTATGAGAGCAATGACATGGTCTGTCTTGTTGGCTACTGTATCACCAGCGCCTAGAACAGTGCCAGAAGCACAGGAGTTGTTCAGAAGTATTTGCTCTGTGAATCAATATGAATGCATTGTGAATGAGGTCATTGGTCCTACCCTTGCCCAACAAATAATCTTTTAAACCTAACGAAGTTGAGATCCATAGGTCAATTCTAGAGGTGTCCCTCTAGTGAAGTCTTGTCCAAATGTGAGTTCCCATCTTTACTGATACCTTTCAAACAATGTAACTCAAGTGCATAGTCCATGGCAACTCATTAAATTTCCTTTCCTCTCTTATTCCTTGACTCATGGGCATCCCTTACTGTCTAAACACAGAAGAAACCTCCCTCTTCCCCTTGCCCTCCCATCTCCTCATCCCACTCCATCTTCCTGGCCACCGCTCTCCTTCTCTGTATTGGGCCTCCCAGCTCTTCCTATCACTGCCATAACATGTAGCACATTCTCCTCCCAACCTGCTCTTCTGCAGTATCCACCAATGTGGCTTTTAGCCTCTCAGTCCTCAGAGAGCACGGGAGAGGCAAGGAAGCTAAATAGACACCCCACCCTCTCTTGGGGATGAGGGATATGAAACTTCATCTATTCTTTATTTTTGTGTCATCCCAGTCCATTGGAGGAACTGGGCAAGTAGACCAGCAGCTTGCGGTTGAAGTGGTGTTACAAGTCCAGGAGAGCAGAGGGCAGTTGCATCTAATTCAGACTTGGGGAGAGCACTCCTAGAAATACACCTATGCTTCTTATAGCTTGCTTAGATGACTACACTTACGGCAAAGCCTATTAACACTTAAGCCGCATTATATACCAGGGACTGTACTAAGTCCTTTAAGGTAACTTGTTTACACCTCACATGACTTTTTGACGCCAGTACTCCTACTACGATCTCATTTTACGGATGTGGCAACTGAATTAAAGTAACTTGCACAAGATCTTATGACCAGTAAGTGACTTGACTTCCAGTGCAGGCAGCCTGAACTCTAGCATCTGGGCTCTTTGTCATGATGCTATAATACTGCCCCAAACAGAAGAAGACCCCAGTCTTCACATTGTTTGACATAAGACTCGAGGAAAAGTACACATTGTCAGATGGAGATGGAGGGGGAGACGGTGTACCAGGTGGGAGCAGTGCAGGTGTGAGGCAGTGGATGTGTCTCAGAAATGGCAACCATTCAACGAGGTTGGAGCAGAAGACACAGTGGGGAGTGAAGGAAGCTGTTTTATCTGTTTTAAAAAGAAAATGCAAATCAGAAACTGAGTATCCAGTTTATGAACTTGGAGAGTTTGAAAAGGCTGGTTCAGGGGACTAGGGGTAAAATTATTGCAGGAGTATCTCATCACCTGTCTCAGTTTGTTAAGAAATGAAATGAACATGTGTAGAATCTAAAGATCGATGCAGCACGATCTGGGCAAACTGGTAGTAAAAAACGATATTAAGCCTTTTAAGATGGGCCTCTTCCAGAGAGTTTGAGCCAGCCAGACAGCCATCTGGATTATTCCCGTTATAGCTGCTCTCTCCGCCCACATTTTCCAGCCGCCATTCCTGCCACCCTTATTAATAGGTTATTCGGAAATGACTTTGGATGACTTCTTCCTATGTTAACACACTTTTCGATGAAATAACGGAGAGTATTGCCATTAAAGATTTGGAAAAACATTAAATCCTTGCAGGACTCAAATGCAGCACATTTCATGGTTATACAACTCCAGGCAGACAAATCACTTTTTCCAACAACAGACGGAAACTGTTGGTGACTTCCAAATTGGCTAAAGATCCTGTTCTAACCATTCTTTTTGTTTAAAATTGCCAACCTGAAAAATGATTTCAGAGTTGGCGTCAGACTCTCTGGAGGCTGCTAATGTAAACTGAGGAAAGACTTTAAAGCAATTAAAGTTACATGACAGTATTTTGAAGTTGTCTTTTAAATATGATGGACCCAGCTGTTTGACCATATGTGATACGTAACACGTTACAGCCCAAGAGTGGCATTATTTGGAACAGAGTTTATGAATCATTTCAAAATTGTACCTGTAACCAATGCAAAAGCTGTAATTTCATATAAAACTTTAAATAATGTATCTCAAAATCTACGTAAGATAGACTGACAAATAGAGTGCTATTTGGAGCTTATGGATATTTTGATAAAATTTGGTCAATATTCTAAAGTCAATCATTGTTGAATGAAGTTATTTTAAAATTATTTGGTGAAAATCACATATGTTTTCCAGTGTTTTCTAAAGACTTTTATTTTCCAGTGGAAATTCAGAGCCACCTAGTGACCAAAAATAAAAAGTCTAAAGTATAAAACATGACAAGAAAAAACTTCCAGCAAAAGAGAAAAGCAATTATTTGACCCCTGGGTTTGATGTCCAGAGATAAATTTGTATTCAGCTCAGGTCTACAAAAGTAGAATTCTTAAGAAATAAATAGACTAAGTCTCTTGTTCATTTGGGGATTAAAGGACCCTAAACATAGACTTGAGGTATATAGATGATTAATTTTTGTAGCCACCACTTTATCAAATGAGAATTGTCTAACTTACACAAATATATGCGACTGTTCCTCCTAGATGCATCCCCCTTTCCTAGATGGTATGTTCTACTCCTGAGCAGTTTTTGTACTATGTCTTGAGAAAAGAAAAGATGGGGCAGCAGTCTCACAGAAGACAGAATCAATGGTGGAGGAGAAAGAAAGGCATGGGGTCGTCTCAAATGTTCCACCTGAGGCCTGTAATTCAGATTCATTTTTGAGCGTAAAGATTCAGGCAATTCTGTTATATTTGGTTCGATTAAATTCAGCAAGCCACTATTGAGTCTTTTTTTTTTTTTTATTTTTATTTTTTGGAGACAGAGTCTTAGTCTGTCGCTCAGGCTGGAGAGCAGTGGTGTGATCTTTGCTCACCGCAACTTCTGCCCTCTGGGTTCAAGCAATTGTCCTGCCTCAGCCTCCCAAGTAGCTGGGGCTACAGGCATGCAGCACCACACCCGGCTAATTTTTGTATTTTTAGTAGAGATGGAGTTTCGGGATGCTGGCCAGGCTGGTCTCTAACTTCTGGCCTCAAGTAATCCGCCCACCTTGGCCTCCTGGGATTACAGGTGTGAGCTACCTTTGCCCCGCCTGAGTCTGAACATGTACAGGTTTCTTGCTAGGCATGAATGTAGTAAATCTAAGATGCTTATAGAGAGTCAGGGTTTTCAACTTGGTTGAAGTAGAGCGAGTCTGGAAGGACATGCTAGGAGATGAGAGTGGAGAGGCAGGACGTGGCCGTGATGTGAAATACTGTGACACCTGTTACTTTTGGGGGACTTTTGACTAAAATCATGGTCATAGTTAGGATGATTATCTGGATGCAGCATGTAGAGTGGACTGATACAGGATAAACAGATGTCAGGAAGAGCAATGAGGTTATTCTAATTGTTTCGGATGCAAGTCATAAGAATGTGACCTAGAATTGTTAAAGTAAGAAGGGAAACAGTAAGTTAGAGAAAAAGAGAAGAATCTTTGGTAATGATATGGGAGAGCAGTGATAATCCAGAGTGACTCCAAAATATCTGCCTTAGGTGATGAGGAAAGGAAAGTGATAGAAATAATATAGTATTGGTAATAGAAATAAGGATACCAGGGAAGTAGCTGATGTGTGATGGAGAAAGTGTGAGTATGGTTTTGACATCCATCCGTTCATTCGGAAGCATGTATGGGGTGCCTGCTGTGTGCCGGGGCTGCGGTTGTAGTAACATCAACAGGTCTCAACTGCCAGATACCCAGGGAAGAGGAAGGCAGCTCTGTTTCTACACCAAGGAACTAGATTATTAGATCCAAGGGACAAGCTCTTCACCAAGTGCACCAGCTTTTAAAACTAATTTGTTTAAACTGTAGGGGAAAATTATGTTAGTGTACAAACTAACATAATAATAATTTGTGAATAATGAAGTGAGACTGGAGAATTTCCTGACCTCCCTCACAGGATGTGTGACAGGGTATGGCTCATCTGTTTGGCTTCTGTGGGCTCAAACCCCTTATGGAAGGGAGAGCACATAGATGGGCAGGTGCAGGAGCCAAGGGAAGTGCTTTTGGGCTCCAGCCCCATGGTAGCATCTACGGTTGGATGCCTGTTACTCCCAAAGCTCCAATGGGCATGCTACAGTGCTCTTGTAACTCTGTGGTCCACAGATGGCTTAAGTGTTAACCAGCTCAGTGCCCTCTTGGTACTCAGGTTCTTGTCTAGCATCCGGGAAGAATCAGGCCACATGGACAAATTGAAGTATGGTAAATGTGGGGGATTTTATTGCCAGGTGAAAGTGGCTCTCAGCAGGATGGATGGGGAACTGGAAAGGGGATGGAATGGGAAGATGATCTTCCCCTGGAGTTCAGCCAATCTCCTTTCCAACTACCCCAGCCAAATTCCTCTTGATGTTCAGACGCTCCTTTCCTTCTCTCCGTCTCTTCCTCACTATTCTTTTGCTCATCTGCTCATGGAGATTGGGGCTTGGGGTCTATATGGGTATAGGATGGGAGGCATCATGGGCTGAAAGACAACATATGGGTGTGAAAACAGGAATGCTTGTTCCCATTTAGGACTGCGGGTTTCCAAGATTGAGGGTGGGGCCTTTGCCAGGGAACTGCCCTCTCCTACAGGGTACCTCCCTTCCTCCTGTCTGTATCAGAAGTAACTGTGAGTTCACAGTCACACAAGGACTTTGTGACAGAGGCAGCCATCAGTTGCACTATTTCCATTACACCTTAAATGGTGGTCTCCATGGAGGAAGACTCAGACAGGGAGGTAGGCAGGCAAGGCCTCTGTGGCTGAAAACTCTACCTCGAGGGGACTGTAGCCCAGTCAGCTCAATGGCCTCCAGCGAAAACAGGCCCATTTCTTCCAGTATGAAGTCTACTTCTCCAGCAAACACCCACTTTGCGCTGGAGCAGAGCAGGCATTAGGTTTTTGTCCCTATTTGCTACTTTCTGATCTGCTCCTGTCTGAACCCCCTGAGCCCTTCCTAGACTAAATTGCCTGGACCAGTTCCCCTGGTCAAGAGTGACCATGGAATAGAGAAGGATCAGAGCTTCAACTTTAAATTTATAGCCATTTACTACCTGTAATTTGTGGGGTTTTTTTTTTTTTCCGTACCCATCAAAAAATTCCCCATGGCTTCAGCCTTCTCATCCACCCATCCAGATTGTGTTGAGGGTTAAATGAGATAATGTAGATGGAAGTGCTTGTATGGATTGTAACGTTCTGTGGACTATAAAATGCCTGTATCCTTTCCAAACACCGTGATTCAGCTGGGCCTTGTGTGCTTGCCTGTATTCTCAGCTACTCAGGAGGCTGAGGCGGGACAGCCCTGAGGCTTGAGACTGTGGTGAGCTAGGATCATGCTGCTGTACTCCATTCTGAGTGAGAGAGTGAGACTCTGTCTCAAAAAAAAAAAAAAAAAGATTAAAAAAAAGATTTTAAAAAGATTTAACAAACACACCCTGATTCAACAGAGCAATTATTTTCTATCATTTTTATTCCCACTTGATTCTTCTGCAACTCTGCAGCACTAAGCAAGGAAATCCCTTAGCACCTCTTGGACTGAAAATACTAGGAGTTATGCACGCAGATTCCTTTAAGAACCGTACGGTCCATGGCTGGACAGGAGGATGATTTCAGCACCACTTCTTAGTTTCACCAAGTTTGCACTTATTTAAGTTCTGCACACTTTGTCCCAAAAACCTCAGTGCAGTTTTACACATTAGTAGTGTCAGAAGTAGAAATACTATAAACTTACAAGGTACTGCATTTGGAAGTTTAGTTATTTTTATCTCTTTTGCCCTATTTGCTTTATAAGTTTTTAATAATATATTTTAAATTTTCTATTTTATTGTAGTCTCCTGATTGAAGATAGCAAAGATTAAATAAAAGAAAAAAAAATAATAATAAAAATTTTTAAATTCAGAGTTAAATCAATATAAAAGGAATGAAAACAAACTTTCAAGTGATATTTTATGTAAGTTTTTAATATGCATACTCCTGAAGTCATTAAAGCTTAAAACTACACTAAGACTTTTGGGATCTGTGGTAATCTCTGTGTTTTGGGTGAGGGCTCAGGTGATCCTCCTGCCTCAGCTTCCTGAGTCGCTGGAACTAGATGTGCACCACCATGTATAGCTAATTTTTGTAGAGATGAGGTTTCTCCATGTTGCTCAGGGTAGTCTCAAACTCCTGTCCTCAAGTGATTCCCTGCCTCAGTTTCCCAAAGTGCTGAGATTACAGGTATGAGCCACCGTGCCTGGCCTGTTGTAATCTCTTGACCATTCCATAAGAAACAAAGCTTTGGGCTTCATTAATAAATTCTTCCTCACTTCCGTTATTATCACAAGTATTACCAATTGAGCCCTTCACTCTGGCAGTGATTTATTGGCATTCTCTAATATTAGTCATCTCAAGCAGAAAAACAGAATGGTTAATAGATGCTTTAGCTTTTGAAATTTCAGTCCAAATCCTAATTTAGGCCCTTTACTCATTTGCATATGAGTAAAAAGCAACTTTCAAAGCTAACATGACTCAGAATGTAGCCAAGCAATCAATAAAAGCTTCTCTTTGAGTTTGTCGGTTGACAGTATTTATTCTGGCAGTAGTTAGTACATCTAAATATTAACTAATTAATCTAGCTTGTAATATTCGCTGCTGGTTTCATTGAATGAGGTGGGAGTGGGTCAAATCTACAGACCATTCACAATCTCCAAATGCAAATAAAGTAGCATTTGTTTGTAGGTGGAACCAAATGATTATAAATGGATGGTGAGCCATCTCCTGGGATTAGACATAAAGGTCCTGTAAATGCAGAATTGTATCAACAAACAGCTGTTGGGAAAATACTATTATGCTGTAATAGCTGCTATTAAAATCCATTAGCAGTCTTGATGGCCTGTTTGAATTTGATGCATCATTTGCTCTGAATAGCATTTCTTCCTAAAGTTTTGCGGTAGAATTTATGCAGATTGATAGGCAGTAACAGTGACATTCTGAGAGATTAATACTGATTAAACACTTTGCTTGGACTGGCTATTCCGGCCCCCCAGAATGCTGGAAATACTGCAGTTTAAGTATCATGGGGGCCGGGGCACGGGCAGGGCGGGTGGGGAACATCATCAGGCATCGAGGTACCCCCCCTGCCCATGGTGGTGGAGGCTTTCTTATACTTGGGGTAAAGCATCCATTTTGCTTCCATGACAAATGTTTATAGACTGGAAGCAGGCCCTCTGTTTCCCACTTTTTAATAATCCGCCTTTTCCTCATCCTAATACCTTTTTCAGGCTCAGGGAATCCTCTGGGGAGGCCACAGTGCCTTCGGGACACAGTCTGGCTGAAAATGTTAGCTGTCTAATGAGATTTTGAAAAACACATGTGTTGGCAAAAAGAATGCAGCTGTTCTGATGAAGGAAACATTCAAATGTTAGGATGGAAAGCCAGCGCTGGCTTCTAGTTGCAACAGTCCCACAAGCCTGGGAAGAATGAGGAAGCAGCGCCATCTGGCAGGTGAGCCATACAGGCAGCTCCCAGGGGCTTAGCAATTCAAAGAGGAGAGCTGGCAGGGCCTAGTTTAGGCCAGCCTCACAGTTCCTGGGTGCTGTGAGTGATCCAGGATACACACAGACGTTTTCACGCAGATTAGAAGAGACGTTAGGGTAAGTCACCGATATATGTAGAATATATTAAATCAAGAGTAGTTTTGTATCTTGAAAGAGCAGTTCCTTTTGACATACGCACTTACACGACCTCTCATTACTTAGGGGATTTTCAGATATTCATCAAAAAGGCTCTGTAAAGAGCTGAGATTTGTTAATTTTAAATACTTTTCATCGACTTTCACTTTCTTAATAGCCAAAGCTGATGGTTGGTAGGGGGTGAAAGGGAAGGACCACCAGGAAATTATTTGAAAGTTTTGCTCCTCAAAGTGTGATCCCCTGGCCAGCGTGGGGCGCACGCCTGTAGTCCCAGCACTTTGGGAGGCCGAGACAGGTGGATCACTTAAGCTCACGAGTTTGAGACCAGCCTGGACAACATGGCAAAACCTTGTCTCTACTAAAAATAAAAAAATTAGTCGGACGTGATGGCATGTGCCCGTGGTCCCAGCTACCTGGAGGGCTGAAGCAAGAGGTTCGCTTAAACCTCGGAAGTCGAGGCTGCAGTGAGCCAAGATTGCGTCTCTGTACTCCAGCCTGGGGTGACAAAGTGAGATCCTGTCTCAAAACAAAAACAGAAACAAAGTACTATCAGCAGCAGATTGAGGATTACCTGGAAGCTTGTGAGAAATCCAGATTCTTCCCAGGTGTCTGAATCAGAATCTGCATTTTAACACAACCCCTTCTTGCCCCTTGAATGGCTTTCCTGACTCCTCAAGGCAGGCTTCTGGATTCCCGCCCTCTCCTCCCAGTGTTCTTTGTCTACACTCCCACCAGACAGTGTAGCTTCTTGAATGCTTAGCCATAAAGTCTTTAGGGCAGGAAACTGAGTAATTTTTTTAATATCCTCAGAATGGCACATGGTGTTTACTTAACCACCCATCCAGCCACCCATTCCTCCCTCCCTCATTCTCTCTCTCCATCCATTTATCTTTTTTTCATTCATGTACTCATTTTTTAAATTTCTTCATTCAGTACGTATCCATCTACTGTGAAAGAGCCAATGCTTTGGGTATCAAGGATATGGTGTGAACATAATAAAGTCCCTGTTGTCATGTTGGGGCCAGAGAAGTTGAATAGCAAACACATAAACAAATACACAATATGATTTCATGTTTCGAAAAAGTGCCTTAAAGAAAAATAAATCAGGATTGGGGAATACTGAAGGCCTCTAATAAGTACCTGTTTAATCATCAAATGAATTAAAAAGATAAATTAGTAATGAGATGAAAAAGAATGATAAGGAACGATGTAAATTTTTAATGGAATTTTAAGAACTAAGGCGATGGACTTAGGAAAAGTCCTGCTTAACTGAAAAGCAACTGTGCAAACTGCCACCATAGCTCTGTGAGCATTCAAAAGAAAAACAGGAAGTGTTTGGCCTATACAGTTCAGCAAGAAGTTGAATTAAGGTAAGAACCACCCGAAGGTACTCCTTAGAAAATGATATTCATGTGTGCCCATATGAAAAAGAAAGTTCACGGATAGACGATTCATTAGCACATAAGACATGATAGAATGTTTCTGTGGAATTAGTGAAGTTGGGGTTCCCTAAGACTTATTAATTTATGTGTCAGATGGTAAAATCAAGGAGGGGCAGTACTAACACATCAGATAGGCCTATTACTCTGCTTCCCCACCCCCACTACATCCCCCGCAAATTAGCAGGTTCTGAGTAGTTCAAACCTGAAGCAGCCTTAAAACTAGCTTTTCTCACATGTACATCCTTCTCACTACAAAGGGCTATATTTGTTTTTTTTTTTTTTTTGAGATGGAGTTTCACTCTTGTTACCCAGGCTGGAGTGCAATGGCGCAATCTCGGCTCACCGCAACCTCTGCGTCCTGGGTTCAGGCAATTCTCCTGCCTCAGCCTCCTGAGTAGCTGGGATTACAGGCACACGCCACCATGCCCAGCTAATTTTTTGTATTTTTAGTAGAGACGGGGTTTCACCATGTTGACCAGGATGGTCTCGATCTCTTGACCTCGTGATCCACCCGCCTCGGCCTCCCAAAGTGCTGGGATTACAGGCGTGAGCCACTGCGCCCGGCCCTATATTTGTATTTTTAAGGGACTAGGTGTAAAGAAGAGATGCTGACAATAAAATGTGTTGGAAAAAATTCCAGATTATTGAGTCATAAAACCCAAGTTCCAGTCTTAGTCACACCTTTTGCCTCCTAGCCATGTGGCAGTCTGAACCACTGTAAAAAGCAGTCTGAACCATGTCTGCTCACCAGATCCATGGTTCTCAAACCTGGCTGTATGGTGGAATCACTTAGGCAACTTTTAAAAACTGCTGAAGCGTGGCCCTATTCCTGATCATCTGGACCAGAATCTCAGGGGAGAGGTGAGCATTGGCAGGCCCGGGGGTCATTTTTCAAAATGTGCCCTCAGATGTTGTAATGTTCATCCAGAATGGAGACCCCTCAGGTCTTCTGTTTCACAAGATTCCTTATTACTCATGACAGTGAACAAGAGCTTTTTAAAAATTTTGTTGCAGTAGAAAATGCAGGCTTACATAAGCAAATGGCTCTCAGTTCTAATGTCATATTGTAAGTTTCATATAAATTGCATCCTTTAGTAATAAATGTGCTTAAAAACATATCTTTGGCTGGGCACAGTGGCTCACACTTGTAATCCCAGTACTTTGGGAAGTTGAGGCAGGACTCACTTGAATTTAGAAGTTTCAGACCAGCCTGGGCAACATAATGAGACTCCATCTCTACAAAAAACACAAAAATTAGCCAGGCATGGTGGCTTTTGCCTGTGGTCCTAGCTACTCAAGAGGCTGAGGCAGGAGAATCCATTGAGCCCAGGAGGTCAAGGCTCTAGTAACCCATGATTGCACTACTGCATTCCAGCCTCTGACAGAGCAAGACCGTCTCAAAACAAAAATAGAAAGTAATACTTTCTTTAGAGTTAAAACATAGTTTGAATGTCTCATTAATAGATGATGTTAAAAGCAATAGTTGTCTCTTTCTATTAGGATTATCAAAGGGGAGCCCAGTGAGTCTTTTCAAACACTCTCGAAGGTTGGGCTACCCTATCTTTGGGTTATTCAAGTGTAGAAATTGGTCTCTGACGTCAGTGTATCTAACCAACTGCCAGATCAAATCTTTTTAAAGCATGTGGTCTTGCTTAACTTCTCTGCACCCCAGTCTTCCATACCTGTTGATTGGGGAATGATGTTAATACCATTATTAACCTATCCAACATGATTATTTTGAGGAATAAATAAATTAATCCATGTGATACGCCCAGAGTGTTGCCTGCCATATTACAAGTGCTGAAATATTCATTGTTATTATCAACCTTCTATTCAGGAGACTCAAAGCCTATAGAAAAAAGTTTAAGGAGACAATTTTACCTCCATATAGGGAAAACAACTTTCTAATTCCTACCAAAGATGAAATGAACATCTCATGTGGTCATGAGTTTCCCATCTATAGAAGTGTTCAATCCCAGGCTTTATAACCACCTGGAGGAGGGAGGTATAAGTCATGTAAGAATTGATGAGTCATTGAACTAAATAGCTTTTAAGGCCCATCTAAATCCTGACCTTTGGTTTTTCTTTCATTTCAATTTTAAAATTATATGATGTTATGAAGAGCCTAACTCATTTATCTCTCTTTGGGAGAAGAAATTTCAGTGGATGCTCTTAAATACTGTCATGGCTTTTCCTGAGATCCAAATTTGGTAGTTCTTCACACTGAAGTTTAGTAGGAACAAAATCCTCTGCTTTCAAAACCACCACTGGTTTTCTGACTTAGAGTTTGGCAAAGAATGTAATCTAAATATCCCTATCATTTTTTTCTATCACAGTAACTCTCTAACCAAATTTATTTAGTTATTCATTTTGGCTGGAGGTTGGAGAGATCAGTAAGAATTTCTGGTAGTATTTTCAGTGAAAGCTTTTTTTTCCCCCAAATATATTGATTTTAACAAACCAAACAGAGCTATTTGCCATATTTCAGTATGGATTTCCTGGTACATTTCCCAAGAAGATACAAATTGAAAGGTCTTCTATTTCCTATGACAAGGGCAGAAGGGAATCTGAGGTATGTAGAACAACCATTTAATGATTTAAGTGCTGTAAATTATCTCTGACTCTTTAAAAGTGAAATATAAAGTGGAAAGTGTTTTTGTTCATAGCAAATATGCAAAATAATAATATCTGTGCTGGCATTAAGCCCAGAAGACGCACTAACTTAAGTATACTTTTAATTCCAGGCCTTTCACTGACCCTAAATTTCAGTAACTTCATTGATGAATATCAATGTTATTGACCCTACTAAGGTTTCTCTCTCTCTCTCTCTCTCTCTCTCTCTCTCTCTCTCTCTGTGTGTGTGTGTGTGTGTGTGTGTGTGTGTGTGTGTCTGTGTGTCTGTGTCCCCTAGGGAACTGCTGCCATCTGTCAGTGAAGAACGTCTAGCATTCTTGCAAAGAACAGCTGTTTATATCCAGACTGCTTAGCAGAGTGCATGAGATGAGGCTATTTGTGAGGCAAAAAGGAAGTTCAACTTTTTGTGCATTATGCGTATGTTACGGATCTAGATTTAGGTGGGCTAATATGTGGAGTCAAAAAGCTTGGCAAATTGATACAGCAGGAGCCTTCTGTTGAACATTAATCATGTCTTTCCTTAATCTTTGTACTGTCTCCTAGTCTGGTTCAAAAATAACAGTGAACTCCCATGCCTTTTGCTGCAGAGGCTTGATCCCAGTCCACGTTCCCGCAAATGATCCTTTGGATTTGCATTAGCAACTTCCAAATTATATTTTTAAACCTGGCCTTTAATTGGTTTCTAGACACATAAGGATACCTTTCAAGGAAAAGCATACAGCTCTCCTGGCTTTCTTACAAGCACCTCAAACTCAACAAGGCCAATGTGAGCATGTCACCTTCTCTCCGCTCCCACTGCGACTGCCTCAATTCAGTACCTCCTTTTGTCTCACCCAGAGCATAGCAATCAAGACTAGCCCACAGACTCTTTCATGCAAATTAGGGACACCTTCCTTCACTCCATAGCACCCACTGCAAAAACTGACTTTGTGAATGCATCGTGGCTGAGATCATGAATTGGATTTCAAGCCCTGCAAGCTGTGGCCCTGACAGGGAGATACTGACTGTGCATACAAAAACTAATTTTCTCCTCTCCTCTGCACTTCTGGCCACCAAATGTGTGGGGTATTTTCCCCCACACCAAGCAATTCTTTTCAACAATTGAGTGTTCTATAATTCAATTAAATTCAGACACTGTTTATCTGGAATGAGTGCAAACCTCATTGGCTTGGTCTCACAAGACTACCTCAATTTCCATGCCAATCACAAGTCTAGCTTGTCACCTGTGCTTCTAATAAACTGACTGTACATCAAGGTTCCCATGACCCTCTCCTCTGGTTTGATAATTTGCTATAACAGCTCACAGAACTCAGGGAAACATTTACACTTACTGGTTTATTATTAATATATAATAGATAGGAGAAAGAATACAGATGAAGAGGTGCATTGGACAGGGTAGGGAAGGGTCCTGAGCACAGGAGGTTCTGTCTCTTCGGTGTGGAATGTACCACCCTCGTGACACCTGGATGCATTCATCAACACGGAAGCCCACCCAGAATCCCACCAAGTGTCATCTCATTAGAACAAAAAGATACCCCTGTCACCCAGGAAATTCTAAGGGATTTAGGAATGCTGTGCCAGGAACCAGGGTCAGAACAAATACTAAGGCAAAAGATGCTTCTGATACCCCAATCACTTAGGAAATGACAAAGCGTTTTAGAAGTTCTATGTCAAGAACTGGGAGCAGAACCCAATATATATTTTTCTTATCATTTTACGGAAATAATATGTATTATGTCTTACTAGTTCAAGATTAGAAAGCTATTCTGATCTTGAATCTAAATCATTTCCAGTCTGCCCTTTCACACTGAAGTGCAAATCTGTCATGTCCTGTTCTTTTCTTAAAAATCCTTCAGTGACTCTCCATACTCTTCCAGTTAAAATGGTATTTCCCTGCATGGCAAAACAAAAAAGTCCTGTATTGAGTTCTGATCCTTGTATTACAAACGAAACTGGGGTCCTTTCACCTGGTGCAGTAAAGCCAAACATCCACGTAGAGGTTTGTCAGCGAGGGAAAGGAGGGCATTTATTTGCAGGATGCCAAGCACAGGAGAACTGGGAAGCTCACACTTAAAGCCTCACCTCTCTGATGATTTGCACGCAAGGGTTTTATGGTTTTTATTTATTTATTTTTATTTTTTGGACATTGGTGTTCTTTTTTTTTTAATTTTACTTTGGTTTCTGGGGTACATGTGCAGATCATGTAGGATTGTTGCATTGGTACATACATGGCAAGGTGGTTTGCTGCCTTCATCCCCCTGTCACCCACATCTGGCATTTCCCCACATGTTATCTCTCTCCAACGTCCCCACCCCCCACAGTCCCTCCCCTAGACCCACCCAACAGACCCTAGTGTAATGATGCTCCCCTCCCTGTGTCCATGTGTTCTCATTGTTCAACACCTGCCTATGAATGAGATGTGGTATTTGATTTTCTGTTCTGTCAGTTTGCTGAGAATGATGGTTTCCCGATTCATCCATGTCCCTACAAAGGACACGAACTCATCGTTTTTTATGGCTGCATAGTATTCCATGGTGTATATGTGCCACATTTTCCTTGACCAGTCTATCATTGATGGGCATTTGGGTTGATTCCAGGTTTTTGCTATTGTAAACAATGCTGCAACGAACAAAAGGAGTGTGCATGTGCCTTTATAATACAATGATCTATAATCCTTTGGGTATATACCCAGTAATGGGGCTGCTGGCTCAAATGGAATTTCTATTTCTAGATCCTTGAGGAATTGCCACACTGTATTCCACAATGGTTGAACTAATTTACACTCCCACCAACAGTGTAAAAGTGTTCCTATTTCTCCACATCTATTGTCTCCAGATTTTTTAATGATCGCCATTCTAACTGGCATGAGATGGTATCTCAATGTGGTTTTGATTTGCATTTCTGTAATGACCAGTGATGATGAGCATTTTTGCATATGTTTGTTGGCCTCATATATGTCTTCTTTTGAAAAGTGTCTGTTCATATCCTTCACCCACTTTTGAATGGGTTTGTTTGTTTTTTTCCTGTAACTCTGTTTTGGTTCTTTGTAGATTCTGGATATTAGCCCTTTGTCAGATGGGTAGATTGCAAAAATTTTTTCCCATTCTGTTGGTTGCTGGTTCACTCTAATGACTGTTTCTTTTGCTGTACAGAAGCTCTGGAATTTAATAGATCCCATTTGTCTAATTCGGCTTTTGTTGCCAATGCTTTTGGTGTTTTAGTCATGAAGTCCTTGCCTGTGCCTATGTCCTGAATGGTTTTGCCTAGGTTTTCTTCTAGGGTTTTTATGGTGCTAGGTCTTATGTTTAAGCCTTTAATCCATCTGGAGTTAATTTTAGTGTAAGGTGTCAGGAAGGGGTCCAGTTTCTGCTTTCTGCGCATGGCTAGCCAGTTTTCCCAACACCATTTATTAAACAGGGAATCCTTTCCCCATTGCTTGTTTTTGTCAGGTTTGTCAAAGATCAGATGGTTGCAGATGTGTGGCGTTGCCTCCAAGGCCTCTGTTCTGTTCCATTGGTCTATATCTCTGTTATGGTATGAGTACCATGCTGTTTTGATTACTGTAGACTTGTAGTATAGTTGGAAGTCAGTTAGCGTGAGGCCTACAACTTTGTTCTTTTTGCTTAGGATTGTCACACACAAGAGTTTTTAAAAGAAGGAGTAAATTTTAGAAAATCAGAAGTTACAGGCAAAACTACAAATCAATACATGGAGGTTATACATGGGTTCGGCTGAAAAAAAATAGAATACCTTAAAGTGAGGGGCATACTCTGATTTGCAGTTGGTTAAGGAGGCAGGGCTTTGTGTAAAAACTTGAGGTCAGAAAAAAGGAATGTTAATGTCTGGGCTTTGGGACTGACTTTCTCCAGGACCCCCAGGAAGAATTTAGAATGAGGAACTGCAGTCAGAGTTCAGTCCTTATCTGAGGACTCTGTGCCAGCTGATGGCATTTTCCCAGTTGGTAGGAGTCCAGATTTCTGAAAAGCAACTCAGTGGCACATGGTACAGTGTTATCTTTAGTTTCTAAAGGGAACCAAAGATCTTGTGATCATAACTTCTTCGGCTGTTGTTTTGAGCCATTATTATCTTCTTACTTATTAGGTTGCTCATTTACTTCTCAGGGCTACCTGGGTGCCTAGAATGTCCCCTGAAGGAACTCAAGATTTTCCTTTATTTCCTTGCTTATGGAGGTGGGGAGTGAGTGGCAAGCCCTTAAGAGGGGTCCCTACTCCACCTCACTTGTACTAATTCTAGGTTTACATCCCTCCACTCAGCACACACCCCTTGCACCCATCGTACTGAACCTTGGGCGGCTCCTACAATGTATGGTGTTTCATTCTGCAGCTCTTTCCCATGTCTATGCCTTGTTGCATGCTGTTCCACCTGCCTGAAATGCCTTCCCCCCTTCTTCACCAAGCTGGACCCACTCACCTCCGCTAATGCAGTTCAGTCATCCAGATTTAAGAAACCTCCACTGACGCTCCAAGTCAGATTGCTTCTGAAAGTTTTATGGCGATACCATTTATGTGCCATAAAGTTCACCTTTGAAAATTACATAGTCCAATGGTTTTTAGTGTATTTACAGACCTGTGCCACCACCTCCATAATCTAATTTTAAAACATTAAGCACTTTGGGAGGCCGAGGCGGGTGGATCACGAGGTCAAGAGATCGAGACCATCCTGGTCAACATGGTGAAACCCCGTCTCTACTAAAACTACAAAAAATTAGCTGGGCATGGTGGCACGTGCCTGTAATCCCAGCTACTCAGGAGGCTGAGGCAGGAGAATTGCCTGAACCCAGGAGGCAGAGGTTGCGGTGAGCCGAGATCGCGCCATTGCACTCCAGCCTGGGTAACAAAAGCGAGACTCCGTCTCAAAAACAAAACAAAACAAAAAAAAACCATTATGGCCGGGCATGGTGGCTTATACCTGTAATCCCAGCCCTTGTGAGGCTGAGGCAGGTGGATCACCTGAGGTCAGGAGTTTGAGACCAGCCTGGCCAACATGGAGGTACCCCATCTCTACTAAAAGTACAAAATTAGCCTGGCGTGGTGGTACATGCCTATAATCCCAGCTACTTGGGAATCTGAGGCAGGAGAATCACTTGAAACCGGGAGGCAGAGTTTGCAGTAAGCCGAGATCATGCCATTGCACTCCAGCCTGGGCAACAAGAGGGAATATGTCTCAAAAAAAAAAATTACCCCCAAAACCCACTAAGTCACTCCCCAGTCTTTCCTCCACCCTCAGCTATAACAGTTACTAATCCACATTGCCTCTAAAGATGTACAGGCAGAATTTGGTGCCCCTCCTCTGGCCATAACTGCATTCCATTAGCTGGCCTTTTTGTCTTCCCAGCCTGTCTCTTCCGGGCAACCTGAAGGTCTTAGCAGGCAGGGAACCTTGTCTTCAGCTTTGTATTCTGAGAACCTGGGTTGACTTGCAAACATGATAGGACCTCAAAATTTGGTTGAAAAAAGAGGAAAAGAATTTTGCATTTGAGCTGTCTTTTCTCCCCAAAGCTTATTTATCTACTGCCTCAAATATCAGGATTAATTCTTCCTGTTAGGAAAAGAAAGCCTTCTTGGTGACAGAAAATGTCTGACCTTTGACCAGAATTTCTTGTCTAAGAGAAGTGGAGAACATGGAGGAAGAGTGAGTGTTAAGAAAGACAGAGCTGTACTCAGAATAACTGCCCCAGAGGGATTTGTCATCATTCTTAAGCAGTACTGCTTAAAGAACTTTTTTTTTTTTTTTTGAGACCAAGCCTTGCTCTATCACCCAGGCTAGAGTGCAATGGCACAATCTCGGCCCACTGCAACCTCCACTTCCTGGGTTCAAGTGATTCTCCTGCCTCAGTCTCCCAAGTAGCTGGGATTACAGGTGCCCACCACCATACCAGGCTAATTTTTTGTATTTTTAGTAGAGATGGGGGTTTCATCATGTTGACCAGGCTTATCTCGAACTCCTGACCTCAGGTGATCTGCCCGCCTCGGCCTCCCAAAGTCTGGGATTACAGGCGTAAGCCACCACGCCTGGCCCTTAAATAACTTCTTCAAGTATTCATTTCTCAAGGGGACTAGTTGATTTTCTTCCCTGAAAGTTGTTTTAGCACATATAGGAACTGACTCAGTTATATAAGTAGTGGGCAGAGACTTTAGGGTCCACCAGAACCAAGTTTGAATTGAGGTTCTTACTCTGACCTCGTGTGACCTTAGGCAAATTGAGCCTCGGTCTCCTCACTTATAAAAATTAAGGAAAGAATAGGATTTTCATGGAAGATAAATTCAAAATGAGACCATATGTTTAAAGAATATAGCACAATTTCTGGCACATTGAAGGCTCAATAAACAGTAACTTTTGCAGTAGTTAAATGCAAAAGTTAAAGTTAAAACTCCGGTTTTAAAGACATAAAACCCACTGATTCTAGTTAAAATAATTTTCTTCTAATGAGGAAGATTTCACTAGCTAATATTACCAAACCATGAACTCGCTTCCACCTCTTAGATACCACAGCACCTCTGACACACCAGATGCATGGAGGTACTTCTCTGCACGCCAATCAAACCCTTCTCCAGCAGACACCAGCTGGGAGTCGCACAACCTTATTCATCTAGCCTGAGTTAGCAGCAGATCTCTCAGGTTAAGGGCTCAGTCCCACAAGACCGCCTCCTACTTCAGGTGCCAGTCAAGAGTCTGGGCTTCTGGAAATTCTGACCCATTGCCCATACATTGGGGTTCCCCAGACCGCTTCCTTGGGTTCAATTAATTTGCTATAATGGCTCATAGAACTGAAACACTTACATTTACCCATTTATTATAAAGGATGCTACAAAGGGTATAGAGGAACAGACACATGGAAGAGATGCACAGGGCAAGGCATGTGAGAAGGGGTGTGAGCTCCTGTGACCCTCCACCCATGCAGTATCACCAGGGGTCCCTATGTGTTCAGCTATCCAAAAGCTCCCCAAATCCTGCTCTTTTGGGTTTTTATGGATGCTTCATTACATAGACTGGTTACATCATTGGCCATTGGTGATTAATTCAAGCTTCAGCCTGCCTGCCTTCTCCCGAGGTTGGGGGGTGAGGCTGAAAGTCCCAGCCCTCTAATGATGCCCTGATCTTTCCATTGACCAGTCCCCATCCTGAAGCTATTTAGGACCCCCCAGCCAACAGTCATCAGTCATCTTATCTCCAGAGAGATAAGACAGTCTTATTTCTCTGGAGAGCACATGAGTTTTAGAAGCTTTTGCCAGAAAATGGGACAAAGACCACACATATTTCATAATATCACTTCCTGCTGCCCTCTGGGTTGGCTTCGTTTTCTCCTTCTGGGCACAGGGACTGTCAGCAGCTCTAGATGCACGTAGGAAAGTCTCATTTTCAGAGAAAAGGGCTTCTCTCTTCAAGCTCAGGACACTGGTTCCTGTAGGGACACAGGCTTCTTCCCTTTACCTGTCAGAAGTGAGAGTGAAATACTACGGTTAGTGTAGCTTGAACCACATGCCCATCCTTGTGGTCATAGAGAAGGGTTAGTTAACAAAAGAGAAAAGGTCTTGGGCAGACAGAAGCAATAGTGTAACTTCCCAGTGGGTTTTTCTTGGCCTCTGCCCAGATAGAGCCAATTTATCAAAGCAGGGGAACTGCAGTAGAGAAAGAGTTTTACTTACACATGTAGAGCTGGCTAAATGGGAGATCAGAGTTTTACTATTACTCAAATTAGCCTTCCCCAAAATTCAGAAGCTAGGGTTTTTCAAGGATAGTTTGTGGGAAGGGGGAGTTGCTAGGCAATGGGTGCTTGTTACTGATTGGTTGGGGGTGCAGTCATAGGGATGTGGGACATGGTCCTCAAATCTGCTGAGTCACTTCTGAGTGGGGCCACAGGAGTGGCTGGCAGGTCCAGGTGGAGTCATCAGTTGTCAGACATACAGAAAACCTGAAAAAATCTCAAAAGGCCAATCTCAGATTCTGCAATAATGATGTCATCTGCAGGATTGACTGGGGAAGTTGTACATCCTTTGACCTCTGGAATGAGGGTTAGCAATTGTTTATGTCTACACCTCAGCAGAATTCAAACTCCTCTCATCCTAGCCTGGTAGCTTTCATTAGCTTTACAAAGGCAGTTTAAACTATAAACTGAAAGTCCCCCAAAGTTAGCTTGGCTCAAACCCAGGAATAATATTAATTATTATTAATATTAAGGGCATTTTGAAGGCCAAAGGCAAGATGGAGGTTGGTTAAATCAGACCTCTTTCACTGCCAAAGTTTTCTGTTATAATTTTTGCAAAGGTGGTTTCAATGGGTACCTACTGCTGTTTTCTCCCCTCTTTGCTGGAAAGTGTAACTTTGTGGGGCTTGTGAAAGCAATGGTATGGTATGGTAATAGTAAGGCTGAGTGAGGAAAGCCTAGGGCTTGACCTTGGACCTTCTCCTAGAGAACCTTGTCTCAGAGAAGCTGTCCCAATTGTAATAAGCCAAATAAAGATGTTCATTGAGGTATAGGATGGTGTTCAGCATTCTTTGGTCTGGTATCTGCAATGAAGGCACCATACAGAGCGGTATGGGGTCCCGCAGCTGGGTGAGGCACAGCCCTGGTGAGAGCTGCCAGCTACCCTGGGATGAGACTTGAGGGCCAAGGCTTCTTTCTCAAGGACGATCAAACAAACAGGGGCTCAGAGCAGAGGTAGGAGTGGGACAGGGAAGGGAAAAGAGAGATTACCCATTGTGTGGGGAACATGTGGGAACTCAGCAAGTGATAGCAGGGTATGCCTTTGTAAATTAACAGTCTCAGCAAGTTCATATTCTACCCCACCCCCAAGGTTTAGAGTAGGAAGGGTATGTGGATTGCTTTGATTTAAGGCTGAGCATATTGGAGGGATGATAGGAGGCAGCTGTGGAGAGGCATAGAAATGAGTCAGAAACAGACAGCCCCACCCTTGGGGTAAAAAATCCTGTATCTTATTTAATCCCCCAAGTTCTTGGGACCCTTGTGTCCAGCCCACCAGTGAGGCCTCTCTACACTGTGGAAGGCTTTTTTTTTTTTTTTTTTTTTTTTTTTGAGACAGAGTTTCTGTCACGCAGGCTAGAGTGCAGTGGTACGATCTCAGTTCACTGCAATCTCCTGCTCCCAGGTTCAAGCAATTCTCCTGCTTCAGCTTCCTGAGTAGCTGAGACTACAGGCACACACCACCACGCCCAGCTAATTTTTGTATTTTTAGTAGAGACGGGGTTTTAGCATGTTGACCAGGATGGTCTCGGTCTCCCAACCTCATGATCCACCTGCCTCAGCCTCCCAAAGTGCTGGGATTACAGGCGTGAGCCACTATGCCCGGCCCCCTGTGGAAGGCTTCTGTGTGAACTCTCTTTTCTGGAAGGAATTCTCTCTAATCACTCATCTAGTGCGTTAACTCCCTTTATCACTTTGACCTTGGAATGTTTGGTTTGCCTAGTTTAAATCTTACAAGAGTATTTGCCAACAGAATAAACGATTATAATAACACAGCCTCTGAACTTGACATAGGAGACGCATCTGCAGAGTTTTTCCTTGTGTGGGTAGATAATGACTTGCATTTTGTTCAGAAGGAACTGACTGTTTAACAAATGAGTTGCTGAAGGCGCCTCAGTTAACTCTCATAACCACTAGTGTTTATTAGTGCACTTAGACAAACTTGAGCATATCCAGATTCCTTACAGTATAAAACAAAGACAAATTCGTAGTTAGATCACTCGTTCATTTCCCTTTATTATGTTTTTAAATTGCAAAAAGAATGCATGCTTGTTTTATTAAGAAAAATCATACAAAATATATAAAGAAATATTTAGTAAACTGTCCTGTACTCTTACATCCTCAACTACCTTCCCCCATGGTAACTAAAGTTAACAAATTCTGTGTTTACACAACTGCATACAGACATATATACATACGTAGGGAAATAAATATATGGAATGGAATATGTAATTATATCAATGTTAGCAATAGAATCATACTATACACATTATTCTGGATTTTTTTCCCTATTAACAGTATGTCTGATGAAGATCAGTATTTAACTCAGTCTTTTAATGTTAACATGATATTCTTTGCTATGATTGGATGGGACATGACTGTCCGTCTGTGAGACTGTTCCCCATAGAAGAACAGTCAGACTGTTTCCAGTTTTTGCCACCATGAACAATGCTACATTAATTATACTTGTATATATCTCTACATAATATTTTCTTCATAAACTAGCTTCTCAAAACCATAGAATTATTGATTCTTATGCTATGCTTATTTTTAATATTAATAGTGTCATTATTTTGCAAAATTTTGTTGTAGCTCTCTGTATTAGTGCATTCTCATGCTGCTATAAAGAACTGCCCAAGACTAGGTCATTTATAAAGGAAAGAGGTTTAATTGACTTACAGTTCCACATGGTTAGGAAGGCCTCAAGGAACTTACAGTCATGGCAGAAAAAGAAAGCAAACACATCCTTCTTCACATGGCAGCAGGAAGGAGAAGAATAAGAGCCAAGCAAAGCAGAAAGCCCCTTATAAAACCATCAGATCTCATGAGAACTCACTATCACAAGAACAGCACAAGGGTAACCAACTTCATGATTCAATTACCTCCCACCAGGTCCCTCCCACGACATGTAGGGATTATGGGAACTACAATTCAAAATGAGATTTGGGTGGGGACACAGCCAAACCATATGACTCTCACTCTTATCAACTTGAGAGGTTTTCCTGTATCCTTAGCAGCTCTAGACTTTTTTCTCCCTTTAAAATCTTAGACATGTAATAGTAAAAATGGTATCTTGTTTGCGTTCAATTGGCTTTTCCTTGATTTACTCATGAGATTGAACCTTTTTCATACGTTCATTGTCTATTTGCTTTTTTTCTTCTCTCAGTTGCATGTTTATATCTTTTGCATATTTTTCGATCAAATTGTTTACCTTTTGTTCTTTTTCTTTTCTTTCTTTTTCTTTCTTTTTTTTTTTTTTTTAGATAGGGTTTAATTTTTTCCCCCGGCTGAGTGGGGGGGAAAAATCTTTGCTCACTTTTGCCTTTACCCCCCGGGCTCCAAGTAATGCTCCTGCCTCACCCTCCCAACTAGCTGGGACCAAAGGCAAATGCCACCCAATGTAGCTAATTTTTTTGATTTTTTTTTTTTGTTGAGACAAAGTCTCACTATGTTGCCCAGGCTGGGTCTGGAAGTCCTGGGTCCAAGCAATCCTCCCTTCTCAGCATCCCAAAGTGTTGGGATAGCAGACCCACGCCACCAAGCCCAGCTTGCCTTTCTTCTAATTGATTTTTTAAAAGTTATGTATGTTAATGATTACTATTTGTGTATCCTAAGTACTGCAGTTAATTTTCCTAGTCCATAATTTAATTTTTGGGTTTATGAAATGTTAATATACAATTTAAATTTTTTTAAATTTTATAAAGTCAAGTATGTCTCTTTTCTTTCACAGTTTCTGAGCTTGTGGTGTTTTTAATAAGCTCTGCCAGGTACAGGATTATGTTATCCTCTTGATTCCCTTAAAATAGTTATTATTTGCTGGGCACAGTGGCTCACGCCTGTAATCCCAGTACTTTGGGAGGCCGAGGCGGGCGGATCACGAGGTCAAGAGATCGAGACCATCCTGGCCATGGTGAAACCCCATCTCTACCAAAAATACAAAAATTAGCCAAGCGTGGTGGCACGCACCTGTGGTGAGAGGTTGAGGCAGAAGAATCGCTTGAACCCAGGAGGCACAGGTCACAGTAAGCAGAGATTGCGCCACTGCACTCCAGCCTGGCAACAGAGCGAGACTCCATCTCAAAAAAAAAAAAAAAAGACTAAAATATAAAATAGTTATTATTTAACATTGTTACAGTTAGATCTCCAATTCATCTGAAATTTAATTCTAGCATTCTTCAGATGTGTACCAATGATGTTGCTAACATTTTATTAGTCAAAACAGCCATTTCCCACTGAATTTGAAACATCAACCTGCCATATATGTTGTGGGTGAGCCACAACTACCTGGGCTGGTGGCGTGGGAGTAAAAAAATTTACCAAGACAGTTATAGGTAAAGAAAGGCAGATTTATAAGGGAATGTAGTAAAATGTGTTGCAAGGGGGCAATGGGCAAGTCAGCATTTGGGAAGAAGCTGACTGTAAGGAAACAAAGGCTTGCTGGAGATTTTATAGGATGGTTCTCAGCCTGATTGATTGAAAGCAGAGGTAGCAGGGAGCTAACCTGCATTCTTCTGTCAGCCAAGGTGTTTGATGATAAGTGAGTAGTTTGTGAGTTATGTGAGTTACCTGCGCAGGAGGGCCATATGCCCTGGGCCATAAAGAAAAGCAGACCTAAAACATATCTGCTGCTTCTTGTTGTTTATGTGTTCTGGACTGTGAAGAAAGGGAGATTTCTAGCTTATTTGCTTTATCTCTTTGCTTCCCCTGGTCCCATCAGGCTGACTCCTTTTCCCTAATTAGGACTCCACAACATAGTAAATTCCTGTACATGCTCTCTGGCCTCTGTATTCCATTTCATGAATCTGCCAGTTGATACTGTCAGTTGCCATCTATTTCATGACACTTGTCTTTGGGTTACGGCAAATATACCTTGATAACTTCAGGAGGGATCACCACTACAATAATTTGGTTAGAGAAGGATCACATAAAGAAAAACAGATTGTCTTGAGATATTTGAGAACGAATTCTGTCAGTATATGTAAATTGAAAACTCAGCTGATGGGGAAATGAGTACTACTTATACCATAGTGCATGTATAGGCCGTATTTGTATATGATTAGCAAATGTATTACACTAATGGAATTTTCGGGTTCCTACACATAGATTATTTTTTAATTTTTGTGAGTGTATTCTTCACCCTTAAATCTTGATAAGAAATCAGCTTTGAAATCTTAATGTGGCCCTATCTCTAGGAAAGAGTTCATTTGGTACGGAGTTCAAGCATCACTAATTTAAAAATAAGTGTAGGAGAAATCACCATGTAAGAGAGTCTAGGAGAAACTGTCTCAGTAGTGAGATGTGAATTAATGATTATTTTAAAAATAAAAATTAGTTTTCTAACTTTTAGAAACATACAACTTCAATCAGCCAACCAGATGCCTGATAACTAGAGGAATTTTGGTTATCTACCTTGATCACTAGCGAAGAGTGAATTCTAATTAAATATTAATAATTATGTTTTAATTAATTATAAAAATGTTTAATTAAATATAAAGGGTTCTTAAGTAAAACATTTCTCTTGCAGTATTTGAGAATCACTAGATGTTTTTTCATTGAGAAAGCAAATGCAAATTTTGAACAATCCACCATTTGAATTAATTAGTAGAGTTCATATTAATGGGATTTTTTTTGGTTCTCTTTGAATTGACTCCTGTTGGGGCTCAGCCAGATGACCCTTCAATGCCTAATTTTCAATTAACTTCCGCATATAATTAGAAATGATCCCTGCTTTTTTTCACTGAGCACTGGATATTTGATAGTTAACAATTTATTAAGAATTAGTCCAGGTCTACAGTCCCCTATCTACAATTTCAAAATCTAAAGAGTTCTGAAAACGTTAGGGCTTTTGAAACGCTTTGAAGCAAACTCTGAAGTGATATTTATGGCCGTTAGCCCTCTTTATACATTTTGATGCATATAATATATTTGTGTGCTTTAGGGTAGCTGCCCTAGGCTCCACTTGGGTTGATACATAATATACATTATAAGCACCAATTTCCCTTTCTCAAATTAAAAAGAAAAAAAAAAAAAAACAACTCAGTAACAAAGTATATCCCTGGTTCCAGGGATTTCTGGTAAGAAATTACATAGAGTTTTATTTGGGAAAGGCTCAGGGGTGCTTGCCAACCCCATTCTTTTTGTTATCATCATTAATGATAGCATTAAACACTTTTTTTTTTTTTTTTTGAGACAGAGTCTCACTCTGTCGTCCAGTCTGGAGTGCAGTGGTGCGATCTTGGCTCGCTGCAACCTCTGACTCCTGGGTTCAAGCCGTTCTCATGCCTCAGCCTCCCAAGTAGTTGGGATTACAGGCATACGCCACCATATCCAGATAATATTTTGTATTTTTAGTAGAGACAGGGTTTCACCATGTTAGCCAGGACGGTCTCAATCTCTTGACCTCGTGATCCACCCGCCTCGGCCTCCCAAAGTGCTGGGATTGCAGGCATGAGCCCCCGTCCGGCTTAAAGACTATCGATAGTGTCATTTATTGAATACTTCCTGTGTTTATAGGAATGACTCTCAACTGAGAGCTTGAGGCTGTCACTCTTCACATCCAGCTGCAACACTACTTAAAGACAGAGCTGCATTGGCTACAGCTGCTATCCAAACCAGGAATTCTACTCCTGCACTCTAGCGTTTATTTTTACATCTACTATGTATTTGTCCATGAGATTTTTTTCTTCCTCCTTAGTACCCTGTTTTTTTTTTTCTGCAGTTTGGTGTTCTTTGTGGAAAATGGGATAAGAATAGTGGAATCTATGGAGGAATCCATGCATAATGTAGTTTGGTTGAGGTCCTTAAACTCTTAGCTCCTTCCTGTGTCAGTTTTCTTATAAAATGGGATTCCCACACCAGCTTTGCCCACTTCACAGCACGAGTGTGAGGCTATGATGAGATAATAACATATGTCAAAGCCTATCAAAGGGCTTTACAAGGTTAATGTGCTCCATGACACGTGCTACCTTTGACTTCATCCCTCTGAAAATCTTCCTAAAGCAAAGTAACTTCAATTCTAAAACATGGAAAGTGTCAAACAGTTCTACAGTGCTTAATGTTCAGGCTTCTAAACAGAGGTTACCTAAAGGTGGATACTCAGAAAAAGAAGGAAAAGGATGAAAGCCAGGATGACGCAGAGGATGCCCTGAAATGCAACCCTCAACTCTCAATGACTTTTTAGGAACCCGCCACCTTGAGAGAGTGTGGGCAGGCCTGCAGACCTGCAGTGGTTAAATCAATAGTTAATGATGTTCGTCATGTAATTTGAGCCTCTAGTTTGTTTATGCTAGACCAACTTTATCCATACTCCAAACAAATTATCTCTTATAATTACCAGCCCGAAGATAAATCTCTAAATGTTTTTCTGATGATAGTGCTGTGGTTGGCAGGTGTTAAAAGTGCCTCCCAGGGACAAAGATTGAAGACGAGCTTGTTCCCACAAATCCTTCAGGCGAGGATGTTGAGCTTTTTATCCCGCCATGTGCAAAGGAGCCTTGTATGGTGCCCTGTTAATGAAATCTAATAGGCAAAGGTCGTACATCTTTCCAAAGAAAAATGCAAAGTTGGTATGTGATAAATGGGCTCCGTGGGGCTTAATGGACGTGATTTAGTGAAAAAAAACTGTGTTTAAACAGTCAGCTCAGTCGCTTGCTAATGTTTACGCCTTAAATATCCCCTCACAGCCATTCTCCTTACCTGGTAGAATGATTAAATACAAAAATAAGCAGTCTGTGTGTTTTTAGTGTTCTAAACCAAAGTGATTGGTCATCTAATGTTAATGTTAAATGTTAACCACCAGAACAAACACGTTGAAACATTTAAAACAAAGCCGTAGGTCTTTGAATAAATCTTTGTTTAAAAAACTACCTAATTTAAATGTGCTGTTAAAGTCTCCTAAAGGAAGAAGTCTTAGGATCTGTATGTTTTAATCACTGCTTGCAGAATACTAAGTAAGGCATGCAAATATGCAGGGTTTTATCCAAAAATTTGTTCTGCTTAGAAATGCAAAAATAAGTTAAATGTGGAATTATAAAGAGTTAAATAAATCAGATATTGTTGAATCGAATCACTGCTGGTTTTAGGAGAAGTTACCAGTTCATTTGCTGTAGTTGTACCGCTGAGCTAAGAGACAGTTCAATAAATCAACTCAAGCTTGATGGATTCTTCAATTCATTGAAATGAGTGCGTGGAAGAGAAAAGAAATCTCTTAGTGTTCCCTCTTTGACAAAAGGGTATGCAAAGTGCCTGAATGGATGAATGGTTGATTAATTTTGCCAGAAATTTTCTTGACAGCAGGAAATATGTTTTTGCATTACTCTGTTTGCCTGGGATTTATTCGGTAGAATATGAATTATTGCATGTAAATTTGTACCTGAGGCTATGTTGCTAGATAGCTCCTGGTACAGTTTCTGAATACGGGACCTGTAATATTTTGGTATGGTCTTACACTCCACATCCGTATGTGTTGCCCTGCAGCGGTGTATATAAATTTCTGCTCTCCCTGATGTTAGCAGAATAGTCAAGCACTGCCGGTGATTCAATATTGAGCTTGGTTTGAATGCTCATCTGTGCTTGTCTCAAGAAAGAATGTGGCTGGAGGCAACCAACTGCCAGAGCTTGATAATTCCTTGACTCATCAACCTGGCAGCTTCCTAATAAATAGACTCTTACCTGTAAATAAGGAAGAGAAGGTACGAGGGAGCCCCTTGTGCTTTCTAAACAGCAAGCCTACAAATGAGCACATTTCTTAGTTTTATCTCATCAAGAAGGAATATAGCTACACACGAAAAGACCTTGGCTGCTGTTGATGACAGGTGAACCCTGTGCAAACAAAAATCGGATAGCTTCTCCATTTACCATCTTATGCCTTTCCCATAAAGAACGATGCTCTGCCACATAGGTGGCCTTTCCTGGCTCAGTGTGGAGGGTAGGAAGGCTTGTAGTTCTCAAAACAAGTATGGGGCAATAGGTAATACAATTATTGCTTCCATTTAGACCCCTTCTGCTGCCATGTTTAATTGCTGGAATTCTAGGAAACCCAAAAATGAAGTCATGTACAAAGAAGTGCTTTATTTTCTCTCCGCTTGCTGTGGTCTGAATGTTTGTGTTGCCCTAAACTTAGAATGTTAAAATCCAAATCCCCAAAGTGATAGTATTAGGAGATAGAGCCTTTGGGAGGTGATCATGTCATGGGGCCAGAGACCCCGTGAGTGGGATTAGTGCCCTTATAAAAGAGACCTGAGAGAGACCCTCTCCCTTTCTCTCACATAAGGACACAAGAGAAATAAATTTCTGATGTTTATAAGCTATTCAATTTGTGGTATTTGCTTATTGCAACCTGAATGGACTAACACACCATTCATAAATTATTTCCCTTCTGTTCATTTTGTTTTCCCTCTAGAGGTTTACAGTGGAATGTCCTTTCTTTTAGATACAAGACTAGAAATTATCTATAGCATAAAGCATGTCATGACATTTTGCCTAATTTTACTTTACATATTTTTTTCACACACCCACACTGAGTCTCTTGAAAGCATAAGAATGCTCACACTATTTCTGCAAATAAATGTATAGAAAAAGTATCCCTTTAAAAATTTTGAGTACACACGCACACCCACACACCCACACCCTCTCCTCAGGTCTGAGGCTGAAAAGTATTTTCAGTAGCCATCCAAATTTGACATTTCGTATTTTCTCCTCAGATTACAGTAAGAGAATGAAAAATGATTAAAAGACAATGTTAAGTCAAATAAGAAATTTCCCTGTATGTTCTTATCAGATATGACGTTCAACTTCAAATGAGAACAAATATCACATGTAAGTAGACTAGAATAAAGCTTAGAAAATTTGGGTTCCAGCTCCTGCCCCAGCATTAAATAACTCTGTATGATATTGGGTATAATTTTGAAGCTTTTGCGCTTCAGCTTTCTCATCTGTTAAATGGGTGTCACCAATTTTTATCCTACCACTAGCTAGAGAATTGGTGAACATCAATCAAGATTATTTTGATCACACGTAGAAAAGCCAATATTGTTCAATAGACATAAAATTTTACTTTCTCTTTAAGTATAGTAACACTTAAGTTTTGATTCTTTGCATATTATAACATCAACCTTTGTTTGATGGAAGCTTCCTAGGCTGGTGTAGCCTAATAAGTGACCCGAAAGTCTTCCATGTCAGCCTTCCAGTTACTCCTGCCGTTTCCCTTGTCCTGGGCCTGTAGGAGTCCAGCTGATGGGCGCCCCAGTTCTTTTGGTATCTCAGTAACTTAATTGTCAGCCACCATGGGGCTAGCTGCTAGTCATGACTAGGAAAAACCCCAAAATGATCTTCCTCAATAAAATGTGAGAGACTCTGCTTCTAAAATATAAAAAAGTAATAATTTGGAAGAAAAGCTTTTCTCTTGATGTGGCCTCTGCTCCTGCAAATGTTCACTACTCTGATTATAATCAGTAGGTTTTCATAAGTTATGACTTTCTCTCTCTATTCTTTGGTTGTAAGTGACAGAAATTCAACTCAGTTTTGCTTAAGGAAAACAACAGACTAACTCCTCTGTTGATAATCCGCAAGATCTAGCTTCTGATACTCTTAGACTCAAACTCCGAGTGTGCCATCGGGGTTTGCCTTTTTGCTCCATCCCCTTGCCTCTGTTTCTCAGTGTTGGCCTCATTTTCAGGGATGTTCCTCTCTCCATGACTCCCCAAGATGGCTCTGGGCAGCTCCAGGTTCATGTGATCCTTAGATCTCAGTGTCTCAGAGGAACAGGGAGCTTCACAAAACCCCTATGGAGCCTTTGAGTAGCCTCTCTTGGGTCACATGTTATTCCTGAAACCATTACTGTGGCCAAAAGGATGCAGCAGTTTGGCTAGGCTTGGGTCATCCGCCACACCCAGAGCTCAGGTTAGGGGTAAGGAGAGCCCCGTGTCAGCCATTTGAAGTTAGAGGGATTCCTCCCCAAAAGAAGGGAAGACAGACAAAAATGCATCTGTCTGTGACAATCTGAACTCATTTTTCAACTGCTATTTCCAGTATTCCAAGGACTTTGCTAACATTTTATGTGAACTATCTCATTTAATCTTTTTGACAATTATGTAGTAGGTATGATTATTACCATTTTCAGATGCAGAAACCATGGCTTCGAGGCTAAGTAACTCACCCAAAATTGTGTAATGAGAAGTGGTATAGCTGAGATTCAAACAGAAGTCTGTCTCATTTGAGCTAGAGGGTCTTCCTGGCATCACTGTCTCACCATCTTTTTTCCTGTAGGTTCAGTAATTTTAAAATGTAAACATTTTTTTTTGTGCTTGTATCACCTTCTCTGTCTCTGATTTGACCCCTACTTTCTGAACATCTTTCCATTTTAGGGTTATTAAATCATTGAATATCAGAACTGGAAGGCACCTTGCAAACGTCTGCTTAGCCCCTCGTTTCCACAGAAGGAGGGGAGACCTTCTGTGGAACCTCCAGGGACGCCCTTTTTGTGGACTTCTGAGTGATTGAATGCACCAGATCTGGAAACACAAATCAACTGGTTTTCCTAATGCCCAGACTTGAGTAGCCATTCCATTGAATAACCTGAATCCCCTACATAGAAGGCCTTCAGTAAACACTGTTCTTCTGTAATCAAACCAGCTTTTGGCTACAGGATTGTTGAAATCATTAACATTATCCATCTTTCAGAAAAAGAAAACTGAAAACTTTTAAGGAACAGACTGCTTTAAAAAAAATCTTTATGGATCGCAGAGCCAGTAACAGGGAAAACTCTAAGAGTAAAATAACACTTACTATATTTTACTGTTCTGTGAATTGTGTCAAGATTAGGGCAAATTAATGAATTATCTTCTGATAATGTACAAAGTTCATAGGGCCAAGCGCTATGGCTCACGCCTGTAGTCCCAGCACTCTGGGAGGCCAAAGCAGGCAGATCACTTGAGCTCAGGAGTTCAGGTCCAGCCTGGGCAACATAGTGAAACCCTGTCTCTACAAAAAATACACAAAAAATTAGCCAGGCTTGCTTGTAGTCCCAGCTTCTTGGAAGGCAGAGGTGGGAGGATCACTTGGCCCCCGGGGGTCAAGGCTGCAGTGAGCTGTGATTGTGCCACTGCACTCCAGCCTGGGTAACAGAGTGAGACTCTGTCTCAAATAGATGGATGAATGAATGAATGAATGAATCTGTGATTTTATGATGATTGCAGACACTATATAGCCAAGGAATGAAGTCAGCTATCTGTGGTCTGGAATAAGCTGTGTTGATGTGTAATAGCACTTCAGTCCGTGAAGATGTTGCTGTTGGTTTTCTGGATGTTGGGGTGCTGCTGTCTTGTGTGTGTTGGGTGGTACTGGGAGACACTGAGTACTGTGATGCAGGAGCAAGAACCCATACCTGTGGCTACTCAGGCAGAAGACTGATCTCTCTCAGTGGATAGAAAAATGACTCTACTGTTATTTCCCCAAGTAACCAGGTGCCTAACTACTTTCAGAAATTTTTAAATATTGATATAAATGGCAGCAATGGAGACAAGAAGCAGACGTCCAGTTCTGTCTTGTGAAGTATTTTTGTAAACTCCTCTTTCCCTCTTGCTAAGAGAAATTGGTCGTCTTACTGGTGGCCTTTTAGGATGAGAGTGAGAACAGAGTTGAGAATAATGGAGGAAAATCAGGGAGACAGATACAGACAAGACGGACATGAAATCTTCTACTCATGAGCCAGGTTTAGGGTCCAGTGGCTGCTGGATGTCTACTTCTGTCTCTCATTCAATCCAGCTCGGAAGGAGCTGTCAGCAAGAGACGTGCTTGAAGCTGGGAATAGTAAAGACCCACTTTGGGTCTTACTAATGTGACATCTCAAGCCCCAGGAAAAACCAGACACAGACAAACTATATAACCTAGACACTACACATTCTTAAATTAATTAGGCCTGCTGACCAGAGACTGTGGACAACGCGTGGCTCATCTTTGCAGCTGTATAAGAAATAAGGAATCTTTAGCAGTTGCCTGATTCTACATTAGAGTAAATGAATGGCAACAAAAGCATGATTCAAAACACATGTCAAAAACCAAGCCAAATGTGGGTGGGTGGTGAGGGCAGATTTCTTAGGGTTTTAGATAATGATAGACAAATAGAAGATTGCCTTCCCCCAGAGAATACGTGTAATTTTTTTGTTGTTGTTGTTTTGTTTTGTTTTTTTGAGATGGAGTCTTGCTCTGTTGCCTAGGCTGGAGTACAGGGGTGCGACCTCGGCTCACTGCAACCTCTGCCACCTAGATTAAAGCCGTTCTCCTGCCTCAGCCTCCCAAGTAGCTGGGATTACAGGTGACGGCCACCACACTCAGCTAATTTTTTGTATTTTTTAGTAGAGATGGGGTTTCGCCATGTTGGCCAGGCTGGTCTTTAACTCCTGACCTCAGGTGAGCTGCCTGCCTGAGCCTCCCTAAGAGCTGGGATTACAGGCACGAGTCACCACACCTGGCTGAATATGTCTTAGGTGTAATTTTCTATGACATAAATGCATGTTTCGGGGTCCCTTAGAGTACTTGATGTTTGCTAGTGGTAGGAGCAGCGGGGTGTCTGAGTAAAAAGCTTTGACTCCTTTACTATAAGCAAAGGAGGTTTGCTTTGATCACTAACAAAATGTAATTGCAAGCCACTCTTCTTTTTTTTGTTGTTTACAGTTTATTACATAAATAATACATGAATTTATTCATACTGTAAAGGAATCTAAATAATGCAGACAAAGCTCAAGGCCTTTTTATTCCCTCATTCAAATATCAGTTTCTTTTCTAGATAGTGTTATCAATTTTTCTAAATACCAGTTCCTTTTTTTGTATTTTTTAGTAGAGATGGGGTTTTGCCATGTTGGCCAGGCGAGTATTTATTCCCTCATTCAAATACCAGTTCCTTTTCTAAATAATAAGTGTTATCAAGAGGTATAAATTTTTCTAGAATTTTCTCCTTGCTTGTTTTGGTATGTAATAGAAAGTTATAATTTTGTTTCGTAAATTAAAAAATATATATTTATTGTTCTTGCTGGGCATGGTGGCCTGCATCCCAGCACTTTGGGAGGCCAAGCTGGGAGGATCACTTGAGTCCATGAGTTCTAAGACCAGCCTGGGCAACATGAGACCATGTCTATACAAAAAAATTTAAAAAAAAATTAGTGGTGTGTGCCTGCAGTCCCAGCTACTCAGGAGGCTGAGGCGGAAGGATCGCTGGAGCCTGGGAGGTCAAGACCACGGTGAGCTGAGACCTTACCACTGTACTCCAGCCTGGGTGACAGAGTAATACCCTGTCCTGAAAAGAAAAGAAAAAAATAGGGAGAGAGGAAGGGAGTATATGTTTATATTGTGTGTGTGCATTTCTTGCTTTTTCCCCACATAATAATGTAGCAAATATGTATCTCGTTTTAGTTTTTCGTAGCATAAAGAAATTGGAAAGATGAAAGCCCCATTGCTCATTCAACTATTTTCTGAGAGAGGTTGAACGGCAAGCCACTCTTCTGTTGCCATATTCTCAGTGTGAAATCATTTCCTCTGTCATATTGAGATCCTGCGTTCTACTTAGATAAGTTCCACACTTTCTGGGTTCCTCATTTTGCAAAAGAGAGATGTTAAGAGTATTCAGTGTTTCAGTCCAGATTGACTCATCTCTTTTGTCTTTTTTTTTTTTTGAAATGGAGTCTCGCTCTGCCACCCAGGCTGAAGTGCGGTGACGCAATCTCGGCTCACTGCAACATCCGCCTCCCTAGTTCAAGCAATTCTCCTGCCTCAGCATCCGGAGGAGCTGGGATTATAGGCACCTGCCACCACGCCCAGCTAATTTTTGTATTTTTAGTAGAGATGGAGTTTCACCATATTGGTCAGGCTGGTCTTGAACTCCTGACCTCATGATCCACCTGCCTCAGCTTCCCAAAGTGTTGGGATTACACCACGCCCAACCCTCTCTCATCTTTTGTTTCAGGGGTAGAACCTCTCCTTTTTTCATGGCTTATAGCAGCACTTACTACTCAACATGTGGTACACAGACCAGCAGCACAGCCATCACCTGGGAGCTTATAGAAATGCAAAATCTCAGGCCCCCACAATCAGAATCTGCATTTTAGCAAGAATCCTGGGTAATTTGTGTTTAAGTTACAGATGTGTGGGTTAATATATCTTGTGACTCAAAATCACAAGATTATATATATCTTTGTTTTATTGGTGAGGAGGTAGAGCTGTACACTTACCTCTAATAGAAGCTCTCTTAATTGATCTTCCCTTAACTAATGTACTGAACTAAATGACAGTCTCCATTCTATGCTGTAACACATACTCACTGATAACCTTAGCTGAATGCTGACAGCCAGCTTAAAGCTCTTTAGAATGAACAGGTGTGTACATATGGATTAGCTGCATTTAATGTTTGCCAAGTATCAGCTGTGTTTGCTCCGGACCTATTTAAATCAATTGTACATGCTAATATAATTACACAATCATGAATAAACTGATGAAATAGGAATAAGATAGTTATTTCTAAGATTAATGCTTTGGAAAGACAAGAAAATGAAATGAAATATGCTCTCAAGAAAAATACGCTCTCAAATTAGTATAACACAGCTATTTAAAAAAACTGGCAGAAGGAGTCTGTGTTAAGACTTTTTTACATATGACTAAGTTTTTATTCCACATTAAGGAAACTGAAATTAGCAATTGAAAATTGTATTTCATACGTATGACTGCCACAAAGACATTGGAAAGCTCCTATAAACCCATGCTTTTAAATTTTTTAAAAGAAAAAAATATTTTAAAAGCCCTTGGTCCTACATGAGAAGATTATAAATGGATGCATTATTTTATGTTTGAATTCAAATAAGATTGTTATTTTATAATAAAGCATTTCTTTTTAACAGTTTACTTCTTTAGCCAAATTTTTAATTAACCAATGTCTTAATCGTATCAGCTAATATGAAAATATACAGTAGAAGGATTCTCTGTATAGCTTTATTTCTAACGAGCCAAAATAGAAGCAGAATTTTATACCGTAATGGCCTCTGGCTTTTTTTGTTGTTTTTTTTCTTGTTTGTTTGTTAGATAGGAATCTGAGGCTCAGAAAAATGAAATGCTTTTCTTTCTATTAGAATATGGTTCTCAAATTGGGGTCTCCAGACCAGCCACATGAGCATCACCTGAGTGCTTGTAGAAATAACAGCCCCAGGGCCGGGCGTGGTGGCTCATGCCTGTAATTTCAGCACTTTGGGAGGCCAAGGCGGGCGGATCACAAGGTCAAGAGATCAAGACCATCCTGGCCAACATGGTGAAACTCCGTCTCTACTAAAAATACAAAAATTAGCGGGGCATGGTGGCGGGCACCTGTAATCACTCGGGAGGCTGAGGCAGGAGAATTGAGCCCGGGAGGCAGAGGTTGCAGTGAGCCAAGATCATGCCACCACACTCCAGCCTGGAGAAAGAGCGAGACTCTGTCAATCAATCAATCAATAACAGCCCCAGACCTACTGAATCAGAAACGCTAGAAGTGGGGCCCAGGTGTCCATGTTTTCAAAAGCCTTGCAGGTGATTCTTGAATTCAGCTAAAGTTTGAGGATCGTTGACTTAGATCACATCCTAAAGAGAGCACCTAGAGAACCCATTTCTCCACTGTACTGTCTGGTTCATTTATCCAATACTTTCTCCAAACCTGAGAGTTCTTTTAATCAGAAATTCTATAGCTGCCACAAAGAGGTTTGAAAGTTCTTTATTTAAACAATGGCTGCATTACTCCATTTAAACAATGGCTGCAACAGAAGAATCTTAGGGGGAAAAGGACTGTTTCTAACGGACATAAGATAGAAAGATAATCTCTAAAGTGTCCCTGAAAATTGATTATTCTAATACATGAATTGACAAATAAACTTACTGTTACTGAAATTGTAGCTGTTGAGTCTTGCTGCTGCTGGCTACCAAGTATTGAGGGCTGATCATGCGAGAGCCTAAGCTAAATGTTTTATACAGTCTCATTTTATAAGTAGGTTATTATACTCATTTTCCAAAGCAAAGAACTGAAGCTTAGCCTAATTAAATAACTTGCCTAAAGGTACAGCAATAACGGAGTGTGGAGCTAGGATGTGAATCCTGGGCTACCGTATTCCAAAGCCTATTCTTTTAAGCACTACATTTTATTATCTGCTCAGTTGGAGACATTAGGGCTACTTATTTAAAAAACACATATGCAAATATGAACTAAGGTTTTGGAACTTATATTTTTCCCCAGTGACTATCAAAGTTCAGTCACTGACTAGAGAATAGAAACTGGAATCACTGACGTCGAAACTATGTCTAGACAGTACAAACTGAAAATTCTTTTATATCAATGTAGACTACTGTTCTCCACCCTACCTGCACATTAATCAGTGGACCTCCTTGAAAAATAGACTGATACCCAGTCCTCACCCTTTAAGCCAATTAAATTTAAATCTCATGGGGTGGGCTGTGAATACTTTTTTTTTTTTTTTTTTTTTTTTTTTTTTTTTTTTTTTTTTTAAACAGCTCCCTGGTTATTCTAAGGTATAACCAGGATTGAGAATGGGTTGAGATGTGGATATATCGGTTTTGATAATTCAGGCCCAGAAATGGGTTTTAATGGATTTTGATGAGTTTTTCCACATAGCCTAAGTTATTGGGCAAGGATGCTGGTAGCCTGTTATCAGGCAAGAATGCTAGCCATTCACTGACAGGTGCAATGCCCCAGGAGTGTGGCATGACATGGCTGTACCCTCAAATATCTGCCATATTTTAGATTACCATTGTGGAGTTAAAAGATACATTTTTCAGGAATCCTAAATATAAGATAAAATGCCCTGTTTAAGGCCAGGCATGGGGGCTCACGCCTGTAATCTCAGCACTTTGAGAGGCCCAGAAGGGCGAATCACCTGATGTCAAGAGTTCAAGACTAGCCTGGACAACATGGTGAAACCCTGTCTCTACCAAAAAATAAAAAAATTAGGCAAACATGGTGGCGTGTGCCTGTAGTCCCAGCTATTGGGGAGGCTGAGGTGGGCGAATCACTTGAACCTGGGGGTGGAAGTTGCAGTGAGCTGAGATCGCACCACTGCACTCCAGCCTGGGTGATAGAGTGAGAACCTGTTTCAAAAAAAAAAAGAAAATGCCCTGTTTACCCATAACTGAGTTGGAATAATGGCTCAGCTTTGCTTGACAAAAAAAGGAAGGAAGGAGGGAGGGAGGGAAGGAAGGAAGGAAGAACGGATGGATGGACAGACGGACTCTGGAAAATACCTAGGTAAACTTCATTTTCCTGGAATAGGAAGTAGATGTTTTGTAAAATCTTGGCTCTTTCTTTTATACCATCCTGCTGTTTTCTTTGTTTAAGAGAATCAAAATGTGGTTTCATTTACAAGCACACCAATCTAAACTAAAAGACAATTGATGGAAATATTTTACTTTTGTAAATGAAATATTTGATCAATTAATAGACACTATTTATGTAGATGCTCACCATCCCTGATTTATGTTTATAGTTCTCCTACCTGTTCAACCAGGCAGAATTAACCATGTGTCTTGCTTTATGTAGTAAAATTTCTGAAAAAGTTGAGTGTGACTTGAATTACTTTTTAAGTTCATAAGACTCTCCTATTTCTCTCTAAAGCCGTGCTTCTTAACTGGGGTGATTTTGTCCCACAGGGAACATGTTTAGTTGTTACAACTAGGGGAGGGAATTTCCTACTGGCATCTAGTGAGTAGCCAGATATGCCGTCAACACCCTGTAATGCACAAGACACTCCCACAGCAAAGAATTACCCAGCCCCAAATGTCAGTAGTGCCAAGGTTGAGAAACCCTGGTCGAAAGTTATTACTTTTTATCTGTTACGAATTTAGATTTTTTTCTGTATTTGGCTAGTTTAGAGCCCTTCTATATATCACCCTTGTACAAAATGATAACAATTAAATTACTATTGTTCCACCAGAGTGAGCCCAGGTATTCTCTGCCTGGAGGGCTGAGTCTGTAGAACATTTCAAATTTGTATTTAAAGCATTTTAATGCCTCAGAGATGGTACTAATAGCAATGGAAGTTTGACAGTTATAGTGGAGATTTGAGCTTCTGAAGACGTCAGGAGCCAAAAACAGAAAAACTCTCGTGTTGACCTGAAAGCATAAAGATTAAGGACGCTTGGCTGCTTTTTCCTGGGTTGTTTAGATGGTACAATGTATTTTCGATTGATTCAGCATAATTTTCATTTTCTAAGCTTAACACTTTCATAAATTTGTTTTATCACCCCTCTTTTTAATATCTTTCTTAATTGGAGTATAAAATAAAAATTAACATGAAAATGAAAGTTAACTAAATTATCTCACTATACTTATTTTTCCAAGCATCATGGCTCTCCCTACAACTAGGCTTGGTTGGTTGGAACTAAAATGAGGCTTTGGGAAATTATCTGATGAGTGCATGTGTGTATGTTAGAATGTATGTGCATGTGCCTGTGTATGCATGTTACACCTCTGTGCTTGATGTCTGAAGTACCCACCTACAGGTTTATCTGCTTAGCATCCCTCTTCTAGGAAATAACTGTCACCTACTAACTTTGTTGTAACTGGTGTCGTGTTTGTGATTTGTGGTCTTTCCAATTCACCTCAATTGTTTTGCCCAGGGATAGGCACCCAACCCAAGTAGGAACAACCAGAGTTCTTTCTTCAGGGTTTTCACACTCCTGATCAAAAGGGAGTCGTGACTCCCTCTGCAAGGTCTACACAGAGATGCTGCAGCCACGTGGTTCCCGCCATGTAGAGAATGCCAGTTGGCTACAGTACAGCAGAATGCAGCCAGAAGAGGATGGAGAGGCAGGATGTCCTGCACGTCCCTGGCAACCCCTGCCGTTCCCCCAGCGTGTCCTCAGCTCTTCTTGGCTTCTGTGGGAACAGTCCCCAGATCCTGCTGACTTGCTTTCTCTAGTTAAATCAGTGATAGTTAAGCTTCTGCGACTTGTGACTGAGACAGTCACGACAGCACAGTGTCCTTACCTGTAGAGGAATTCCTCTAGCTCCTCAAACACAGCCATCTCCAAACTAAAGTAAAACTACAAACCCCAGAGTGTATCTGTTTTCAGGAGGGGGTTTCTGGTAATTAGCTTAGATTGCAACAAATGGTACACACAGACTGCTGGCTCTGCATGTGTGCTCCAAGATTGGTGTTTACCCTATTATATTCCAATTTAAGAATGTCATAAAGTTTATCAGTGAGCCAATGGAAATGAGCAAGAACACATAGATGGGTGGTGAAAGGTGTGTGCCTTGATGGATAGGTTTTTCTTAGACTTCAAAAATAATAAATTACTTTCATTGGGTTGATAGCAAAGGGGGCACAACCATATTCCCCACTTAAGCTTGGCGATGGTTGGGTATTTTTAGCAAATGAATTGTCAGCAGAAAGGCTTCATTAGACCCATCAGGATATCTGCCCATGAAGAACGAATCCCAAACTGTACTGACAGTTTCCTTGAGCCAAAATGATGAAGCACCTCTGATAAGAGCCATATTGTGCTCCCCATGCAAGGAGCATGAGGAACAAAAGAGACAGTTTGATCTTCATTTGGTCAGGTTAATATTGACACAGCTTAGAAAAAGCAGAAGTGTGTGCAGTGCACACGTGCAGCAAGTGCTCTGGAGACTCGCCTGGTGGTTTCCATAAATCAGAAAGGGGAACCCAGAGAGGAAGGAAGGTTTCCTCCTTTCTCGAAACGGCTCAAACTAGATGATTTATTTTTACAAAGGAAAATAAATAAAGTCATCAGTGTTCAGGCTTATTGCTCAAAACAAGCCAACAGGGACTTTTTTTTTTTTTTACATCTGTACATAATTACAGAAATAATTATTTCTTATTATTTTTATTGGGAGCTAGAGTGTAGCCCAGGTTCTACTGTTTCAAAATTAGACCATGCATAATGAGCAGGGTTTTCATTACATGTGTGTCTTGAATTATTCATTCCCATATAGAAAACGTTATAAACTTTCAGAAAAAAAAGGGGCCCTTAGAGGAAACAGCAGTCTAGCCCTTTCCTCACCAAGTACTTAAGTCCATACAGTAGAGAAAAGTTTTCCTGATTATGGGTCTGTCCTTAAAGAAAACATAAATTAGACTGTTAGTTAATGAGGTGATGACTTACTTGTCTTTAATTGGTTGTGTAACTCCCCTATCCAAGTCTTCTATCTATTATTAACTACTTCTAAGAGTGCCTGGGACCACTCTTATTCCAGGCCCAACTCTGTTCATCTAACAGCGTTTTGTTTTGTTTTCTGATATAGAGTCTCACTCTTGCTCAGGCTGGAGTGCAGTGGCATGATCTCAGCTCACTGCAACCTCTGCCTCCCAGGTTCAAGCGATTCTCCTGCCTCAGCCTTCTGAGGTGGGATTACAAGTGTGAGCCACCACGCCTGCCTAATTTTTGTACTTTTAGTAGAGTTGGGGTTTCACCATGTTAGCCAGGCTAGTCTCAAACTCCTGACCTCAGATGGTCTGCCCAGCTTGGCCTTTCAAAATGCTGGGATTACAGGCATGAGCCAACAACAGTGCTTCTTTATGGAAGAAAGGATGAGATGGGAAAAAATGGGAAAGAATTTTAACTCCCTTATTTGAGATTTGCCTGGAATCAGCCCACTTCGTTTCAAGAAGTTCTTTTTGTGTGTCTGCGTGGCAGTCTTAGTCTGTCACACAGGTTGGAGTGCAGTGGTGGTGTCTCAGCTCACTGCAGCCTCCACCCCCAGGCTCAAGGGATCCTCCCACCCCACTTTCCCAAGTAGCTGGAACCACAGGCGTGCACCACCATGCCTAGCTAATTTTTTTGTATTTTTAGTAGAGATGGGTCTCACCTTATTGCCCAAGCTGGCCTCGAACTTCTGAGCTCCAGTGATCCGCCCGCCTCAGCCTCACAGTGCTGGGATTACAGGCATGAACCACCACGCCCAACCTGATTTCAAGTTCTTAACCTGTGCTTTCAGATGAATTATCTCCCAAACACTTTCTCTCTCCCTTCATGAAAGATATGCTTATGGGAGGTAATATTTGTTCCACGACAAGAAAGCAGTGATTTTCAATTTTCAATAAACATGTTATCTCCCCCTCTATTCTTGAATTCTTCAACTCAAATGAGGGCCTTACAAGAGCTTTTGCTTGAAGGACTCTTGGTTTTGTTTTGTTTTTCCATACTTACGCTTAACCGAAATCAAAGCATTTGCATTTGCAGATGGGTGAGATGATTATGATTGCCTTCGATAGTTATATCTTAACAAGAGGACTTCCCTTTTGCAGCCTTCTCCTGATAAGAAACCTGATAAATTAGGGGGGGAGTTGGAGAGATTCTGTCTCAGAAAGCCCATTTAGCCTCTCTACTGCCCTCTGGCAATTCTAATTTCTAGTTTCTCTGAGTTTTTGTACATAGCTTATATTGAGAGCATTTTGGATAATACGATTTGTACGTGCTGAATGGTAAAGCAGGCTTCTTCCATTGCTTGTGTGTTTAAGCTACCAGAGCAAGACAGTCTACATGAGGATACTTCTGGATAACCAGTGATTATCCCACATCTCCTGTTTTCCCACGCATTTCCTGTGTACACTTGCATGCCCAGCTTTTCCAAAGTACATATTACTGCAAGAATATCACAACAGTCTTCTTTATAGAAGTTTTGGGGGTTTTCAATTTTAGGCTCTATAGTTAACAGTCGCCCTACAATTCCATTTTATAAAACAGATGGGAAACTGGAAATTTCTCACAAAGCATGGTCACGTTGGATCTTCAAAAGATGTAAGAAGCATGTTATTTTTAGCACTTGTCAAAATCAAGGATGTTGCCTGCTTACGTATAGTGACGAGAGAACCAACACGAAATTGAAGTAAATGGAGTTTTTTATTAAAAACTGAATTAATAATATATTTGATGAGGAGGGATCTTCTCATTTAAGGATAACACAGGCGAAAACACGGGCTCTGAAGTCAAACTCACCTGGGTTTGAGTCCCATTTGTCACACATACTCGCTGTGTGGCGTCAGTTACTTAAACCTTCCAGAGCCTCCATTTTCTCAATGCAAAGCAGAGACAATGTTCCCTCTTACAGGGGCATCTTAAAGTGTAGATGAGATGATACAATGTACTTAATACAGCACTTAATGCAGAGGCAATACTTAATTATGTCAGGCAATATACTATGGACTTCAATGAAAATCATTTTGGCATTTTTACATGCTGCATATTCATGTACATATCATAGTAGTTTTAATTTTCACAAAATATTTTCACAAAACGGCTCCCTATTTAACTATAAAGAATGATGATATGTACTGTCTGACTTGCTTTTCAAAATATAATGACTAATATAGTTTTAATAGACCCAGTGAATTTTTACTACTATGATATCTTGGCTCCCTCATAAAAACAAGAACAATAGAGTGTAGGCCAAGTGTGGTGGCTCAAGCCTGCAATTCTAGCACTCTGGGAGCCCGAGGCAGGAGGATCACTTGAGGTCAGGAGTTCAAGACCAACCTGGCCAACATGGTGAAACACTGTCTCTACTAAAAATACAAAAAAAAAAAAAAAAAAAAAAAAAAAAAAAAAATAGCAGGGTGTGGTGGCTCATGCCTGTAATCCCAGCTACTCAGGAGACTGAGGCTTGAGAATCATTTGAACCTGGGAGGCAGTGGTTGCAGTGAGCTGAGATCACACTGCTGCACTCCAGCCTGGGCAATGAAGAGAGATTCTGTCCCAAAAATTAAAAAGAACAATAGAATGCAAATAAATGACATCTGCGAAAAACATGGAAAATGTCTTTGCTTACCAATTAAAGAGTGTATGAAAAACAATAAATAAAATCTCTTAATGTATGCATTTTGTGTTCTCATAAATCATTTTCCTGTCAAAATTATCAGACTTTATTATTGCTGAATGTTTTAAATATCATCATGGAATTTTGGTAGCATAAATCATAATGCTTTCAAGTTAGAACATTTGTGCACATACCTCAGCATTTTTTTATATCTTGATTTTAAAAAATAGCCCTCATTCTAGAAATAAATCCATGCAGAGTGTAAATGTCAAACTGTACTCTTAAATTTTAGTAACTCAGCAGTCCAGACTGGCCGCTGTGCTTGCAGAGTGGTTAGGAATCGTCACACTGTGTAAGACTCGCTGTTCTCAAAAATGCAGCTGTACACCCTGATGTTTTAATCTTGGTACATAATTATTTTTATCTACAAGCGTTTTACCTACAAGTGACACCTATTCACTTGATTTTTCCATTTCCTGCAAAAAAAAAATCAGCTATAACAAATCTGGGAATTGCTTGTCCCTGATATTAGAAAATAATTTATTCTTAATAAAAGTCTTACTCAATGTATTTTATCTGTAATTTATTAGGGAGACGACACTATAATATGTATAGTCCAGGATATTTGAACTATGTGGGAGGTATTAGCACCAGGAGTAAAATTCACTGAAATCATACGGCCTTTGGAGGTGAAACAGTGCCGATGATGAAAAAGACTTCATTGTTATTTAGCTGACGGCAAAATCACTATACATTTTCTTAATGCTTTAAAAGCTATTGTTTGTATAGTGGCAAGTAGAAGCTCATTCACTGAGTCTGAACTTGGAAATAAGGATAGAAAATTTGATAATGAGATAAACTTACTTATCAGTAGGTATTATACCTTACATAATTTTTAAATGACTTTGCTTCATATTTAAGTTTGTTCAACTTCCTCCATCATCTCACACCTAAGAATTTTACATGTAAATCACTTAAATGACTTAAAGATGAGTGTGATTATTATTTGAAAGTTCACATATATTATAGAGAACATAAGGCAAAAATTGTAATAACCTGTCCCCATAGACAGAATCTTGCAAAAGTACTTTGTGAGTCACATTCATCCCATAAATCCTGAGAATAACCTAAAAAAAATCAGGAAAGGATAGAAGCTTAACCTGACCAGTCTTTTATATATGTTCTTAATTCTCACAACAGTCCTATAGGGTGAGGGTTTACCGATGAGGAAACCAAGGCTCATGGAAATGAAGTAACTGACTTGAGTCACCCAGCTAGTGAGTGGCAGAGCAAGGGTTAACCTCATGTTTGGCTGACTCAGAAGTCTTTACTACCTTGGCGAGAGCTCCCTAAAATAATGGAGAGAAACAATAAGGTTTCAGAAGAGCAATTTGATTAAATTATGACAACTTTAATATCAGTGAATCTTAATGTCCATTGTATATTAGAATTCAATACGTATTATTTGAATGCATCTAGAAATGACTTTCTCTCTTTTTATGATTACAAAAATTATCTTCCACTTAACATTGTATCATGTTTTCTTGTGTCATTAAATGTTCTTTGATAGCGTAACTTTTAATCGCAGTTTAATAGCCCTCTGTGTGACCCTTCTATGATTTACTTAGCCATTGCTCTGTTGTTGAACATTTAGATTGTTTATAAGCTGCAGTTATTAAAGTAATAATCCAGTGAACAGCTTTGTCCACAAATCTTTGTGTACATATATGATTATTTCATTAGGGTATATTTCTAGGCTGGGTATGATGGCTTATGCCTGTAATCCCAGCACTTTGGGAGGCCAAGGTGGGAGGATCATTTGAGGCCAGGAGTTCAAGACCAGTCTGGGCAACATAGTGAGACCCTGTCTCTATAACAAATAAAAAAATTGGCTGGGCATGATGGTGCATACCTGTATTCCCAACCACTTGGGAGGCTGAGGTGGGAGGACTGCATGAGCCTATATTATAGGCTCAAGAGAACATATTTTTTTTTTATATCTTTTTTTTTCCTTTTAGAGATGAGGTCTCACCATGTTGCCCAGGCTGGTCTCAAACTTCTAAGTTCAAGCAATTCTTCTGCCTTGGCCTCCCAAAGTGCTGAGGTTACAGACATGAGCCACCATACTCGGCTTAATAAAAAAAAGAATATATTTCTAAGAAATATTTAATAGTGCCCATTTGGAAATATTTACCAAAAAGAAGACAATTTTTGTTATTAAAGGATTTCTTTCATTAATGAGTTCAGATTTATTTATTATCCATTTGTATTCCAGTTGTGATTGTTTTTTATGTTCTGTAACAGACTTTCCATTGGTATGTCTCCTTTTCTCATTGATTTGTGTTCACTCTTATTCTTAAGGACATTAAACCTTTCCCCTCCTAGCTAAAAAAAAAAAAAAGTAAATAATAATACCATTGGACAACTTTTAGTGGGCTTTAAGCAGGAAAGTATCATTATCCAATTTATATTTTTAAAAGCTGCCACTTGGGGAAGGAGTGGAAAAAACAAAACGAAAGCTGCCCCTTGATGCTATGTGAAGACATCATTACTGGGAGACTAGCCGTGATGCTGCCGCTAACGTTCAGGCAGGAGATGATGGTGGCTGTGGCTAGGACAGCGATGGAGACGAAGAGAGATTAGAAACGTATTTAGACTACAGATATATTTTAAAGGAATGTTAATAGGATTTGCTGGCGAATTACATGAGAGATGAGGAACAAAGCAATCAAGAGTAATTCCTAGATGTTGGATTTGAGTAACTGGTTAGATGGTGGTGCCATTTAATAAGACAGATGCCACTGAGGTGGTGATGGGCATATTTTACTTGAGATGTTTATTAAGCAGGTACGTGCAGATCTCATGTCCGTGTAGGTTCTGTCATCAGTGGCAGGCAAATGGTTTTAAAGCCATGTGGCTGGATAAGATCATCAAGGAGAACATGTAAAGAAAGAAGAGAAAGGAAACAGGAAGCAAGGTTGGGCATGAAGATTTGGAGGCTTAATAAGGAAGAGCAACCAGCAAAGGCAACTGAAGGGCAGTCGATGAATCGGAAGAAAAACAAGGTGTGTGGGGTCAGGAAGGTGAAGGAATGAAGTGTTTCAAAACAGAGGGAGGGTCAGCCTCATGGAATACTGCAGAGAATCGAGTAGGGTAAGAAATGGAATGTGATTTTTGGATTTGGCAACCTCGGAGTGATTGGTACTTTTGAGAAAAGAATTTCAGTGGAATTATGGAGCCAGATACCCCGCAGGGGGGTTGAGAAGACAGTGGAAGGTGAGCATGTGTGAGTGATGTGAGACTCTTCTCAAGGTTTCTGTCTCTCAAGGAATATCCACTCAAATGTTTACATTATTAACATCACTTTTATTTCATACAATGCACTGAAGCTACCAGGAGACAGCATAAAGACTGCCTTTTTCTGAGCAATGGAAAACGTAAAATAGGATATTGTGAGAATGAAATTTTTCACTGCATTTGCACTTTGAGCTGTGAATGGAGTAACCTATGGGATGCCATCATTATCACTATCTTGGTTTTGATATTAGTTCAGGTAGAGCTATGTTATTTCTGTTTCCCTGCCCTGGGTCATCATGATCACCAGCTTCTTTCAGGGTTTCTGGGACCTACACCTTAGCTTTTTGGCCAGGAAATAAAGGCTTTTTCTCCACATTTCCAGGCTTTCCCACTCATTCCCAAACTAGGAATTACTCAGGCAAGAAGACTCCTGACCTCTAAAAATGTTTAGTCATGGCTAGGCATGGTGGCTCACTCCTGTAATCCCAGCACTTTGGGAGGCTGAGGCAGGTGGATCACGAGGTCAGGAGATCAAGACCATCCTGGCTAATACGGTGAGACTCTGTCTCTACTAAAAATACAAAAAAAAAAAAAAAAATTAGTTGGGCATGGTGGCGTGCACCTGTAGTCCTAGCTACTCAGTAGACTGAGGCAGGAGAATCGCTTGAACCTGGGAGGTGGAGGTTGCAGTGAGCCGAGATCGTACCACTGCACTCCAGCCTGGGTGACAGAGCAAGGGTTCATCTCAAAAAAAAAAAAAAAAAGTGTTTAGTCGTTGACCTTTGGAACCATGAGTAATAAAGGGCTGTGACAGGGAGCACTTGCCATTCTTCCTAACTGTTGGCATTAGTCTGAGATTTTGCCAGCCAATTCCCAGTTGCAATGATTCATAAAGTGACTTCCTAAATTCCATGCAGCAATTATAGGCTAGGGTCACAAATGCAGAAGGTGTGTGTGGTTGGGGTGGGGGTGGTAAATTCAGGGGGAAGTGCTTTTATTGTCTAAATCCTTAACAAATTGAGTAGGAGATACATATGTGTGCATGTATATAATTGTAATTTAGGGGGAACATCGTGGAGACATTTGAGCAGATAAACAAATAGTATTTGTATACATGTAACTAAAACAGTAATTTATCAGGTAGAAGGCAGATGGGGGGAATAAAATGCCAACCTGTATGTACAGTTGGGTTGTGTTGATGATGAAGTGCTGTTTATTCATCGTCAGCCTAGCTTGTCGGCAACATAAGAGCCACCGCAGCACATGACTCCCTGCGTAGCTAGAAGACAATAATAAATTATCTCCTATGCAAACAACACCGGCATAAAAGCAGAACAAACACACTCTGCCTCCTGGAATCCCCAAGATTCTCACTCATTCCCTCGTTTAATTCTGTTTTAGACATGAAACTCTGACGTTATCCTAAGACCAGTAAGATCAAATCTGGCCTGGACAACTCTGTTAGGGTAGGTAGCTGATAAGAATCTGTTTTAGGGTTAATGTAAAATGTATTTTGTTTCTCTAACTTGCCTAGCTGATTCACATAGTTTTTTTATTTATCAGCGCTTCATTTGGTCCTGTGGAATTTGGGGTCACCCAGAGGAAAACTGAGCTAGAAAACTTGAGGGACAAGATGAAAATACAGTCTGTAACCAGCCATAAAAAGGAATGAGATCATGTCCTTTGCAGGGACATGGACGAAGCTGGAAGCCAACATCCTCAGCAAACTAGCACAGGAACAGAAAACCAAATACCACATGTTCTCACTGATAAATGGGAGTCGAACAATGAGAACACATGGACACAGGGAGGGGAACATCACACACCGGGGCCTATTGGAGGGTAGGAGGGCGAGGGAAGGGAACCTAGATGACGGGTCAATAGGTGCAGCAAACCACCACGGCACACATAAACCTACGTAACAAACCTGCACGTTCTGCACGTGTATCCCAGACCTTAGAGGAAAATAAAATTTACAAATTAAAAACAAACATTATCTATGCCATCTGAAAAAAAAAAAAAAGAAAAAGAAAATATAGACTTTATTCAGTGCCCAACCTGCTAAATGAGAACCTATAGCAAATCAGCCCAGAAATGCACACCCTAAGGGAACTTTTATGATGAAGTTGCCTTAGGAACAAAGAGCTGGCAGCATGAGTCAGTACAAGTCCTGTGACAGTGCTCAGAGGGTCCAAAGGACTGGTTCATAGCAAAATATATGGACTAACAAATGCCTCTGTGGAGCAGTGCTTCTCAGATTTCAACGTGCTTTCAAGTTCCTAGGACTGTTGGAAAATGCAGATCCTGCTTCAGTAGGTCTGGGGTGTTGCCTGAGACTCTGCACGTCCAAGAAGATGCCTGGTGCTGCCAGTGCTGCTGGACCTGAGTCCAGCAAGGTCCTGGAGCCATCAGTTTAACACAGAAGAATTCGAACAGTTTGGAGATCAGCCAGCATTTTTGAATAGGAAAGTTTCCACAAGTGTGGCTTTGAACAGTGATGATCCTACTGATTTCCTAATCTTGTGCTCAGATCCAAATAAAACCTGCCCCCTGTTTTAGTGACCCAGCCAGATGTAGTGAGAATTTGTTATATGTAAACATCCATTAGAAATGTGTGTCTTCTTTTGAGGGTTTATAAGTGTATTTGGAGGCCTTTATATACATAGTGAAAAAATATTTGAAAAGGAAAACTGTAAGATTTATTGTGCTGAAGCCTTCAGTTGCTGGAAATAAGATGCAGTTAGTTGTAGCCTGTTTTTTTTTTTTTTCCCTCAGGGCTATATCTTTTACAATTTATAATGGCAACAAGTTTAGCACTGAGGTTCTTGATTCATCCTCAATGATGATTTGAAATAATTTTATCTCGAACACACTTGAAAACTGTATGAGTTTTGATTATAAAAAAAAAAACCTCCTAAATATTTGATGTCTACTTCTATATGGGTAGATTAATTTTTTTTTCTGTGTTTTTTCTTTCTTTATCTTTTTTCTTCTTTTTTTGAGACGAAGTCTCCCTCTGTCTCCCAGGCTATGTTGCGATCGTGTGATCTCAGCTCACTGCAGCCTCCGCCTCCCGGATTCAAGTAGTTCTGCCTTAGCCTCCCAAGTAGCTGGGATTACAGGCACCCAACACCATACCCAGCTAATTTTTGTGTTTTTAGTAGAGACAGGGTTTCCGCAGGTTGACCAGACTGGTCTCGAACTCCTGACCTCAGGTGATCCACCTACCTCATCCTCCCAAAGTACTTCAATTACAGGTGTGAGCCATCGCACCTGGCCAAATTAGTTTTTTAAAAATCTACTTAAAGATTGTCATTACGCCAGTTGGAAAATAAATTTTAAAAAAGCATGAAAGCTGACAGTACACACTTTAGAATATACACTTCCAAAAGCATATGTTCTAAAGGCACATGATGCATTTGATCATAAATGTCATTACAATAGATCCTTGATGTTCACTGGCATAAGAATAGGTCCTGAGACCTTTGCAGATTCGCATGTGCAATTCCTTGCAACGTAAAAAGGGAAAGTAGCCTGGCAAGATGCCAGATGAGAGTGGCTGCCTCACGGTAGACAGCAAAGCCTCCTCGAAACATGGAAGCCAGTGATTGACAGGGCCTACCTGCTTGTCTATCTAGGGTCTTGTGTGTCCTCTTCAGGGCCTCACAGACCTTGAGATTCAAGTCAGCAGAATTACAGAGTATGGATATGATGAATATTTGAAGTGACTGGTAAATAGTCTAAGCTACAGATACCCAGTCCACAAGTTTCAAAGAACAAACACATAGACACGAATGTGGGCATGGGGAAATCTGCAACTCTCTGCACTGCACTGTCCACATCTTCACAGTGGCTGGCTTAGGAGATGTGTGTGGCACTTCCACTTTCTGTGGTACACATTTCTGTGTTGTTTTAATATCTTACCAGTGGCAGGCATAATTCTGATTGTGATTATAATCAGAAAAAATCAACAGAATTCTTTAAGTCCCTTGAGTGCACATCATGGTGTTTTTTATTGAGTGACACAATAGACGGTCGGCTGATGAATGATGTAGTATGATCGTATATGTGCTAGGATAGATATGTATGTGGACTGTGACAGAAGATTATGGATTAGGTAGCACAGGTTGATTTTGTGTACCCGTCTCTCCAGTTGTCCAACAAACCTTTCTTGAACAACTAGTATATGCCAGGCATTATGTTAGGGGCTAGCATATGTTCTTCACTGTACTACTTTAAGCAAGAGAGATACCCATGCAGACAAAGTGGCTCTCATTATAATTAAGAAAACTTGAAGATGGACCAGGTGTGGTGGCTGAGGTCTGTAAGCCCAGTACTTGGGAGGATAAAGCTAGCAGATCTCTTGACCCCAGGAGTTCGAGACCATCCTGGGCCAAATGGCAAAACCTCATGCCTACAAAAAAATGCAAAAAATCAGGAGGCTGAGGCAGGAGAATTGCCTGAATCCAGGAGGCGGAGGTTGCGGTGAGCCGAGATAGCGCCATTGCACTCCAGCCTGGGTAACAAGAGCGAAACTCTGTCTCAAAAAAAAAAAAAATGCAAAAAATTAGCTGGGCATGGTGATGCACACCTGTAGTTCCAGCTACTTGGGAGGCTGAGGTGGGAGGATTGCTTAAGCCCAGGAGGTGTAGGTTGCAGTGAGCCAAGATCATGCCATAGCACTCCAGCCTTGGTGACAGATGAGACCCTGTCTCAAAAATACATACATACATAAAAGTAAATAAAACTTGAAGTGACCAGAACATTTTTTGCAAATGTGAGCCACACCTGGGGATTCTGAGATATTGGGATCCCTTTCTGTAGTTATTCATTGCTCCACAGCTGCCACATACAACAAGCAAATCTGACATCACAGCTCTTTAAAATATCTCTCAGAATTCTATAATGAAATAAAAATCACCTAGTAAACTCAGCTATGTTCATTATTAGGAATTTCTGCTTGGAGTTAATAATAATCATTAGAAAAAAATTACAGGAGGAAATAGTAACTTCCTCCTATTTTTCTTTTCTTTTCTTTCATTTTTTTTTTTTTGAGATGGAGTTTTGCTCTTGTCACTGGAGTACAATGGAATGATCTCAGCTCACCACAACCTCCGTCTCCCAGGTTCAAGCAATTCTCCTCCCTCAGCCTCCCAAGTAGCTGGGATTATAGGCATGCACCACCATACCTGGCTAATTTTGTATTTTTTTTTTTTGAGATGGAGTTTCTTTCTTGTTACCCAGGCTGGAGTGCAATGGCGCGATATCAGCTCACCGCAACCTCCACCTCCTAGGTTCAAGCAATTCTCCTGCCTCAGCCTCCTGAGTAGCTGGGACTACAGGCATGTGCCACCACGCCCAGCTAATTTTTTTGTATTTTTAGTAGAGACGGGGTTTCACCATGTTGACCAGGATGGTCTCGATCTCTTGACTTTGTGATCCACCTGCCTTGGCCTCCCAAAGTGCTGGGATTATAGGTGTGAGCCACTGCGCCCGGCCTAATTTTGTATTTTTAGCAGAGACGGGGTTTCTCCATGTTGGTCAGGTAGGTCTTGAACTCCCGACCCCAGGTGATATGCCCATCTTGGCCTCCCAAAGTGCTGGGATTAAAGGCGTGAGCCGCCATGCCTAGAGGCTTCCTTCTATTTTTCTTGTGATAAATTGTAACAATAGCAGATACTCCTATAGATCCTAAAAGCAGTAAGAGGAAAAATAGGATTTGAAATTAAGTATCTGAATAAATATTTTAGAAAAAAAATGTTTAGGATATTTGTTCTTTGTCTAAACTCTTCTTAATGGCAAAAGCTCCTTTCTTACATAGTTTGGGAAAATAAAGTGTATTTTAAGCCATAGCATGAAAGTTTTCACTCTTTCTCAAAGCAAACTATTTCACCTGCCTTAAATAATAAATATGTGTCCTAAATACATCATAAGACAGGACAAATTTGTGGCACAACTCCACACAACTGGGCAGTTTGACATTAATCTCAAATTTCTTGTTGTTGTTTCAGAATTGTCTGTTTCACAGCAATATTACCAGTGACTTGAAAGCATTTACAGACAAGTTTGGTTTTGATGTCCTCATCCTGTTCGCCAGCTATCTGTCAGAGGAGCAGCAGCCGAGGCGACAGATTGCTGTGTACTCAGAAAACCTAGAGCTGTGCAGTCAGGTGAGCCCCTCCCCTGACCCCGGGCATGTTTCCCTGCACTCTAAACTGCTGGCTCTCAGAACACACAGTGCAAGACAGAAGAGATTGGTGGCTCACGAGCAAGTAGCCCAGGATATAGAGTCCTAGAGATTTGAGTTTTAGGAAATGTTGGGGGTATTTTGTACATTTGGCCTTTCAAGAAAGCCCCAAAGTCATCTGTCTTCTTGACTGAATCCATAGTGCAAAACATTAGATCTTTCTCACCCCAAAAAGAGCAAGTCCTCCCTGGGGTGCTATTTTCTTCTAGGATTGGTCCCTGATCACAACTAACAAGGTTTAGCCTTTAGCCTTTAACCAAAAGTCCCCATTTGGTGCCCAGTGTTTAAGACCTGGCGATCTGATGCTTTAATCAAAGTTAGTTTGTCTCTAGGTACCAGAACTCTGACTAGGTAATCAATTACCCTCCAGGTCGATAGCGGAGTCCTTTAACCGAAGGCCTGGGAAATTTAAAAGAATTAGATAAAATTAATCAAAATAGGCCATTGGATATACCAGGTGTACTTAATAACTAATGTAAGAGCATACATGATTCATTATAATCGGAGCCACACAGGCACAGGACGCTTCGTGACACATTTTTCCTCACTAATGGATTCAATGCCTCATGTATCCATGGGCAGCTAGAGGCACAGTCTCTGCCCCTTTCTTTTCTACATCTCCTTTCTGTCCCCCAAGAGCTCCATCATCCCTCTCCTAACACATGCCTGTGGGTACTCTCGGGCTCTCTCAAATCCAAATGTGAAAGAGCATCTCCTTCTCTGACCGGCATCACCAGCCTGTGGTTTTTCAATGCTTTCCTCTGCATTTGGTTTCAAAGTTAAATTTCATCCTTGGTCACTGGCTTCCCAGCGACGGGATTGAGGCCTCCGAAGCCTCCAATATAGTAGTTTTCAAATCGCTTTTAGCAGTAGACTCTTTTTCAAACCAGTTTGAAAACGGGCTCATTGGAAACAAAGTACAAGAGCCGATGAAGGAGTTAAAAGCCCTTGAGCTGACCCCAGGCCTCCTTCCTTCTTCCCACCCACCTCCTCTCTTCTTCCCTCCCCACCCTAGCAATCACCAGAGGTGGCTCCCTGGAATATTAAGCCCAGAGTCCCGGCTCTGGCCTAGGGAGTCCCTCTTTGTGTGTGTGTGGTCACACTGCTGGCTGAGTCAGCCTTTGCAGCTAGACTGCCAGGTGCAGAACTCAGGCTCCAGCACGGGTCAGCTGTGTGTTGCTGGACAAGTTATTTAATCTTCCTGTGTCTTCATTTCCTTATGAGTAAAATGGAAATAAAAAGAGTTTCTACCTTGTGGAATTACTGTGATGATTAAAAGACATAATGACCATAAAACCCTGAGAATCATGCCTGGCATATGAAAGCCCTCAATAAATGTTAATTATTATTACGACTATGTGAGCTCCATGGCGGTAGGGTGGTGGTTATTATCATTGTTCATTTTACCTCTACTAATCCTGTGGGGTCACTTCAAAGGCCCAGCATAACAAAATACTCCTGACATTCCCTAAAAATCAGAAAGCTGCAGCCCAGCTCTGGCCTCACACTGACCTTCCGTCAGTGTTCCCTTGCCTCCCAAGCTGGCTTTTTCTGTTTTGGGCTTCATGCCTCCGTTTCCTGGGGTGAAACGGACAGAGGGGTCCTGAGTGCTGTTCAGAAAGGCCAGCCCCTCGGAGCATCTTTGTCTTTCATACCCTTTCTTTTGCATTCTGAGGGTATCAGAGGTTCAAGCAGCCTGGCTGCCCACTCCCAAATGAGAGCCTGCCCCGAGAATTCCCCTTATTCTAACACTTCTCCTATAGCTGTCAGCAACAAGCATTATTTCTGCTTTTTTGCAACTCGAGTTATATTCCCGTTGGAAGATGGCATGATGGTACAGTTAGGAAAGAAGTTAAACAGTTTAAACCTCTTTACCCAAAACATTCAGGAGCCATCAAAATCGAGCAGCTGATTTTGAATTAAACAGAGAGGCAGTTTGATAGTATTGGAGGAAGGGTTGGTAGTATAGTAATGAGAACTTTTCAAGTTTGAGATCTTCTTTTACGAATGATAAGCACAGATTAATTTTACATTTTAAAAGTTAAGAGAGAAAAATTACAAAGTGCAACAGTACCTGAGTGATGACCCAAATTCCTGTGCCTTCTGACAGATTTGCTGTGAGCTGGAAGAGTGTCAGAACCCTTGTCTAGAACTGGAGCCCTTTGACTGTGGCTGTGATGAGATCCTGGTGTACCAACAAGAGGACCCTTCGGTGACTTGTGATCAGGTGGTTCTCGTTGTCAAGGAGGTCATCAACAGGAGGTGTCCAGAGATGGTCTCCAACAGCCGGACGTCCTCAACAGAAGCTGTGGCAGGCAGTGCCCCCCTCTCCCAGGGGTCCTCTGGGATTATGGAATTGTATGGCTCTGACATAGAGCCACAGCCCAGCTCTGTGAATTTTATCGAGAACCCTCCAGATCTCAACGATTCTAACCAGGCTCAGGTGGATGCCAGCATAGACCTTGTTAGTCCAGACAGCGGATTGGCCACCATTAGGAGCAGCCGCTCATCCAAGGAGAGCTCTGTTTTCCTCAGTGATGACAGCCCCGTGGGAGAAGGTGCTGGGCCTCACCACAGCCTCCTCCCAGGGCTTGACTCCTACAGCCCCATCCCTGAAGGGGCAGTCGCGGAGGAACACGCGTGGTCTGGAGAACATGGTGAACACTTTGACCTCTTCCACTTCGACCCGGCACCCATGGCTTCTGGACAGTCCCAGCAATCTCCTCATTCTGCAGACTACTCCCCAGCAGATGACTTCTTCCCCAACAGCGACCTGTCAGAAGGACAGCTCCCCACTGGGCCTGAAGGACTTGACGGGATGGGAACCACCATGTCTAATTATTCATCCAGTTCACTTTTGTCGGGGGCTGGCAAAGATAGCTTTGTGGAATATGATGAGGAGTTTGTCGAGAGACGGGAAAGTCCCCGAGATAACTCTGAAAGAAATTTGAGCCTGACAGATTTTGTGGGAGATGAATCCCCTTCCCCAGAAAGGCTAAAAAACACTGGAAAGAGAATCCCACCAACACCCATGAATAGTTTAGTAGAAAGCTCACCATCCACTGAAGGAGCAGCCTCACTCTATACAGAAGATATGACCCAAGAAGCAACTGACACAGGTCACGTGGGGCCACCTCAGACCCATGCACGGTGCAGCAGCTGGTGGGGTGGTTTGGAAATTGACTCCAAAAATATTGCAGATGCGTGGAGTTCCGGTGAACAGGAATCTGTTTTCCAGAGCCCTGAGTCGTGGAAAGAGCATAAGACAAGCTCCATTGATAGGAGAGCCTCGGATTCTGTATTTCAACCAAAGAGCCTCGAATTCACAAACTCATGTCCCTGGGACTCTGAATTTGGTCAGCCTGAACTGGACAGCAACGATATTCAAGACCAAAATGAGGAAAGCTTGCCATTCCAGAACCTGCCCGTGGAGAAATCACCTTTGCCAAATACATCTCCCCAAGGAACAAACCACGTGATAGAAGACTTTGCTTCCTTTTGGCGCTCTGGTCGCTCTCCCACAGCGATGCCGGAGCCCTGGGGAAATCCTGCAGATGATGGTGAAGCAGTGGCTGCGGCGCCATTCCCACCGTGGAGTGCGTTTGGTAAAGAAGATCATGCCGAAGCTTTAAAAAATACCTGGAATTTGCACCCAACGAGTGGCGAGACACCTTCTGTTAGGGACCCGAATGAGTGGGCCATGGCAAAAAGTGGCTTTGCCTTTTCTTCTTCAGAACTACTGGACAATTCACTCAGTGAGATAAACAATGAAGCAGCTCCAGAAATCTGGGGCAAGAGGAACAATGACTCCAAGGAGCGTATCTTTGCACCTGGCAATCCTGGTTCTGATCTGGATCACCCATGGATTAATTCTAAGCCACCAAAAGAGGATCAGAATGGTTTAGTGGATCCTAAAACTAGAGGCAAGGTATATGAAAAGGTAGATTCCTGGAACCTTTTTGAGGAGAATATTAAGAAAGGAGGGTCAGATGTCCCAGCTCCTTGGGAAGATTCCTTCTTATCTTACAAATGTTCTGATTACAGCGCATCCAACATAGGAGAAGATTCCGTGCCTTCCCCCTTAGATACCAATTACTCCACCTCAGACTCTTACACATCACCAACATTTGCTGGAGACGAAAAAGAAACTGAACATAAGCCATTTGCTAAAGAGGAAGGTTTTGAGTCAAAAGATGGTAATTCCACTGCAGAGGAGCCTGAAATTCCTCCTCAGTCACTGCAGCAGCCACCTGGAAATCGAATCAGTTCAGGTCCTGGGAACGTAGACATGTGGACTTCACCTCATACAGATAACAGTTCTGAAACAAATGCCACTCATGACCTGGATCAAAATGAACTCAAGACAGAGCACACAGATGGTAAGAATGTCTCCATGGAGGATGACGTGGGGGAAAGCAGCCAGTCCAGTTACGACGACCCCAGCATGATGCAACTGTACAATGAAACAAACCGACAACTCACGCTTTTGCACACCAACTCCCGGCAGACGGCCCCTGACAACCTCGATTTATGGAACAGAGTGATTTTGGAGGATACTCAGTCTACTGCAACGATCTCGGATATGGATAATGATTTGGACTGGGATGACTGCAGCGGGGGTGTGGCAATCCCCAGTGACAGTCAAACAGAGGGATATGTGGCTGAAAATACTGAGCCAGAAACCCGATTTACGGTGAGACAGCTGGAACCCTGGGGCTTGGAGTATCAGGAAGCAAATCAGGTAGATTGGGAGCTCCCTGCCTCTGATGAGCATACGAAGGACAGTGCTCCCAGTGAACACCACACACTGAATGAGAAAAGTGGGCAGTTAATTGCAAACAGTATTTGGGATTCTGTTATGAGAGATAAAGACATGTCATCGTTCATGTTACCAGGCTCGTCATATATCACGGATTCACAGCAAAGCAAATTGCCTCCTGAAATCCCCAGCCATTCAGCAAATGTTAAGGATACTCATTCCCCAGATGCTCCAGTAGCCTCTGGAACCAGTGAGTCAGGGACTCTTATATCTCATCTTGATCAGGACACAGAGAGGGAAACCTTGCAAAGTGACGCAGCATCCTTGGTGACGAGGCTTGAGAATCCAGGCCATTTTGTACACCCAGATCTATGGAAAGGTCATAGCAATGGACAAAGTGAAACTAGGAAGGAAGCCCTGGGAGCCACCGACAGTGGGCACCTTGATGAAGAGGAGGTGATCGTCTCTGGTGTGGAGACTGCCCCAGGGATTTCTGAAAAAGGGCAGAGTGACCAGGAACTGTCTTCTCTGGCTGCATCTGAACATCAAGAAATCTGCGTTAAATCAGGCAAAATCAGCTCCCTTGCAGTCACTTCCAGTCCTCAAGCCGAGGAACCAGAGGAAGTTTTGGAGTATGAGAAGGGGCCTTACAGTCTAGACTCCTGTGATGTGCAAACAGCGATGTCCGCAGATAACCTGCAGCTGAAAGATACCTATGAAAAGCACCTCATGAGTCATAGAAATTCAGGTGAAACTACTGAGATGACTTCGGGTGGCATGAATTTCACAAAATATGTATCTGTTCCTGAGAAGGATCTTGAGAAAATGGAAGAGTGTCACATTCTAGAGACAGAGAACCTGGGTGGAGGGCCACCTCACAAAGTTCCCCGAAGCCTTGACTTTGGGGATGGCCCTGTAGACAGTGACATGCCTGTCAGCTGCACAAATTCTGATGTTAAGGGGACTGAAACTCTTGATGTTAAGGGGACTGAAAATAGCCTTGCAGGAGCTGGTTCATCTGGAAATTTTGACACAGATACTATTTCTAGTGAGTATACTCATTCAAGTGCATCGAGTCCTGAGTTAAATGATTCTTCAGTTGCACTGTCTTCCTGGGGCCAACAACCCAGTTCTGGGTATCAGGAAGAGAACCAAGCCAATTGGCGTGAACAGCATCGCCAAGAATCTGAACCAGTTACCACTGATGGCCAAGTAGAAATAGTTACCGAAATGAAGGATTTAGAGAAAAACAGAATAAATGAGTTTGAAAAGAGCTTTGATAACAAAGCTCCTACATTTTTAGAGATCTGGAATGACTCGGTTGATGGTGATTCCTTTTCTTCTTTATCCAGTCCTGAAACAGGCAAATATTTTGAACATTCAGGGACACACCAGGAAAGCAGTCCAATCATTAACTACCAGGATAAAAATGAACGTGAGATTCCTGAAATTGCGCAGCCAGAGGATGCCAGGGTCATCTCAACAAGCTCAGGGTCTGACGATGAGAGTGTCGCTGGTGAAGAGTCAGTAGAGGAAGAGATCCGTGTGGCCAGCTGCCACGTTGCTCAGGATGAATCCAGAGCTTGGGATTCATTGAATGAATCTAATAAGTTCTTGGTCACAGCCGATCCCGAATCTGAAAATATTTCTGACCCCCTAGGCAGCTCAGAGCCAGCAGAGAATGAGAACAAGTCAAACCCATTCTGTGACAACCAACAAAGCCGCCCTGATCACTGGAATTTCTCACCTTTAACGAAGACTGAAGTACAGAGTATAGCAGTGGAGGAGGACACGAGGTCTTCTCCAGAAACAGGAAAGACAGGAGATGTTCTGTGGCAAGTAGCTCCCAAAGCTGAACCAAAGAACGAAGATAATTCTCAACTGGAAATGCTGGACTTCTCAGCTGACAGCAGTGAGTGGTGGAATGCTTCACCCCAGGAAGGGAGACTAATTGAGAGTACATTCAAAGGGGAGCTGTCTGATTCCAGTGGCGTGTTGGAGATAAATTCTTCAGTATACCAAAATGCTGGTCCCTGGGGAGTACCGGTTCAGGGTGATATTGAGCCTGTGGAAACACGCTATACTAATCCTTTCAGTGACAACAGTCAGTCAGCCTTTCTGGAAGATAATGGGAAGAACTCCCATGAGCAACTCTGGAACATTCAACCAAGGCAGCCAGACCCAGATGCTGACAAGTTTAGCCAGCTTGTAACACTGGACCAAATCAAAGAAAAGGACTCAAGAGAGCAAACCTTTGTGTCTGCTGCTGCTGCTGAACTGACCTCTGAAACACCTACCCAAGAGCAGTGTCAGGACACCATGCTGTCGGTCTCCGATCAGCCAGACGCAGCCTTTACTCACACAGAGGAAAATGGTTGTGTTACATCTAATGTTTCAACTAATGAATATCAAGAAACAAATCAGTGGGAACCAGAAAAATCACACCGAGGTGTGATGACAAATTCAAGTATTGCCACAGAAAATTTCCCTGCTGCCAGTTCTCCCATCCAGCTGATAATGAAGTCAGGCTCCGAATGGGATAGCTCTACCCCAAGTGAGGAATCCCGAGGGACCTTTGTGCCAGATATTTTACATGGCAACTTTCAAGAGGGTGGGCAGCTGGCCTCTGCGGCACCTGACTTATGGATGGATGCTAAGAAGCCCTTCAGTTTGAAAGCAGATGGTGAGGATCCTGACATCCTGACACACTGCCACTGTGACAGCAATTCTCAGGCTTCCAACAGCCCTGATATATATCACGATTCTGAAGTGAAACAAGAGACTGAGAAGCATCTCAGTGCTTGCATGGGGCCTGAAGTGGAATCCAGTGAGCTTTGTCTCGCTGAGCCAGAGATGGATGAACAACCCAGTCATGAGGTTGGACGGGAGTTTTTCCCATCCAATGCAGAACTCAATTCTGAAAATGCCATCCCGCTGCCTCCAGTCGGCAGTCAAGCAGACATTAAGGGCTCCTCTCAGCCTGCATCTGATAAAGGTTCACCTGAACCTTCTGAAATAAATGGTGATGACAATACAGTTTTACAAGCATCAGAAAAAGGAGGCAGCCCGGATATGGCACCAATTTTGGAACCAGTTGACAGAACAATCTCAAGGATTGAAAATGTGGCCACCAGCATTTTTGTAACTCACCAAGAGCTGACTCCAGAAGGTGACAGTTCTTGGATATCAGACAGCTTTTCTCCTGAAAGTCAGCCTGGTGCGAGAGCTTTGTTTGATGAGGAGCCACGTTTAGCCACAGAGAATCCTGCCATGGTCCCTGATTCTTTGCTAGCCTCGGACACGTGTCTGGATATAAGCGAAACTGCCTTTGACCACAGTTTCAGCGATGCCTCGGGCCTCAACACGTCCACAGGAACAATAGATGACATGAGCAAACTGACATTATCCGAAGGCCATCCCGAAACACCAGTTGATGGGGACCTAGGGAAGCATGATATCTGCTCATCCGAAGCCTCGTGGGGTGATTTTGAATACGATATGATGAGCCAGAATATCGATGAAGATTTACTGAGAGAGCCTGAACACTTCCTGTATGGTGGTGACCCTCCTTTGGAGGAAGATTCACTGAAGCAGTCGCTGGCACCATACACACCTCCCTTTGATTTGTCCCATCTCACAGAACCTGCCCGGGGTGTTGAAACAGTAGAGGAAGCTGGGTCTTCAGAGGATGAGTCTCTGAGATGCAGAGCAACAGAGATAGTGCTTTCTGCACTCCCTGATCAAAGAAGTGAGGGAAAGCAGGCTGAGACCAAAACTAGACTACCTGGATCCCAGCTGGTTGTGCTGCATATTCACGAAGACCCTGAGTCCGTTTCTTTGCCTATAGGAACAGGCTCCAAGATTTTGTCTCCATCAAACATTGACTGGGAAGTAGAAACAGATAATTCTGATTCACCAGCAGGTGGAGACATAGGACCACCAAATGGTAAGAAAGATCCCATTTTTTTTCCACCTTCAAGAAACTGCTGCGTCGATTAAACTAGTGCATATTTGTAATACACACTCTTTCTACCAATGAGGTTAGAGAGAAACTAACTACATTTGCAAGGCATGCCTCATCAAGTCCTGTATAACAGCGGTAAAATCTAACGCATATGTAATACCTATCCCTGATAGTGCACGAGAAAATCGAATGACTACAAAATATAAATATTTTCTAGCTGGGCACATGCTAGTAGCGCATACCTGTAATCCCAGCACTTTGGGAGGCTGAGGTGGGTGGATCACCTGAGGTCAGGTGTTCAAGACCAGACTGGCCAGCCTGGTGACATACCGTCTCTACTAAAAATAGAAAAATTAGCTGGGCATGGTGGCAGGTGCCTGTAATCCCAGCTACTCAGGAGGCTGAGGCGGGAGAATTGCTTGAACACAGGAGGTGGAGGTTGCAATGAGCCAAGATCATGCCATTACACTCCAGCCTGGGTGATAGAGCAGGACTCTGCCTCAAAAAATAAAGAAAACAAAATAAAAATATTAAGTGACCTCTTTTAGATGATCATTTGCAAGGATCACAAATCACATAATGTGTTAATTAAACCTTGTTCTCCTCTTCTCACTTTCAACTTCCACTTCTAGGTGCCAGCAAGGAAATATCAGAATTGGAAGAAGAAAAAATAATTCCTACCAAAGAGCCTGAGCAGATACAATCAGAATACAAGAAAGAAAGATGCACAGAGAGGAATGAAGATCATCATGTGTTACACACGGATTACATACTTATAAACCATGAAGAAAATTCACACTCAAAGCCAGAGGTGTATGAAGAAAGAGAAACCATGGCTGAATTAGAAGAATTGTACATAGGTTCCAAAGAAACAGGGCTGCCAGGAACTCAGTTAGCAAGCTTCCCAGACACATGTCAGCCTCTCTACTTAAATGAAAGAAAAGGTCTCTGTGCAGAGAGAATGTCTTCTAAAGATGACAAGAGATCATCTCTTGAAAGCCCTGCGCAAGACCAGAGTTGGATGCTCTTGGGCCATGGTGAGGTTGGTGATCTGTCACTGCATGCCAGGGACTCAGGGCCTGAGTGCTTTGGCAAGACTGTGGAGCCATTCTCTGATCTCAGCTTGGGCGAGGGTCCCCAGCTGCAGGTTCTGGAAGAAATGAAGCTTGTAGAATCTTTAGCACTAGAGGAAGCCTCTGGTCCAGTCAGCCAATCACAGAAGAACAAGAGCCGAGGCAGGGCTGGCCCCGATGCAGTTACGTTGCAGGCTGTCACCTATGACAATGAATGGGAAATGCTTTCACCACAGCCTGCTCAGAAAAACGTGATCCCTGACACGGAAGTGGAGGAGGAGACAGAGTTCCTCGAGCACAGGACCAGGAAACCAAGACCAAAAGGGTAAGCAAAAAGCTGGATGGATTATTTCTTTTTTCCTGAAAAGGAATTTATTTAGAAACCCGGGAAATGGTTAGAGGTTTTAGAATATGAGGAATACCTGGATGGTAGCAGCTTTGCTTATATTTAATGCAAGGCACACCATCAGTAAAAGCGGCTACTAGACAACTATAACCATGATGATGATTTGTGTATGTTTGCATCCAAAAAGCCCCTCAGTTTTCATTCAGAGTCTGATACCTACCCCCCAACTGCCACTCCACCTACTTGAATACCTGCGTGACTCTTAGGCAGTTGGAAATACAATAGAGTAACACTAACATTTAACCGGCACCTACTATGTGCGAGGAAATTTGCATACATTGTCTAATTTAATCCTAACAGGCTGGTGGGGGGAACGGAAGGGGTGGGGTGGAGTAGGGGATTCAAGGCTCAGAAAGGTTCTATAACTCGCCTGGAAGTAAGTAACCAGAGTGAACACTATGAGATTCAAAGCTTGCCTCCTCCAAAGCCTGTACTTTATCAGTTGACACACTGCTTAGCATACAGAAAAGGCACTTTCTGGTTTTATGTAAGCACCTAACTTACTGATGAAGACAGAGAGACTCCACAGCAGTCTCCATATCTTAGTGTAAAACATTCATTCCCTAATTGACAGAAATATTGGCAAACTGTAATCAAATCAGTGATTTGTTCATTCATTCACAGATCCATTCATTCATTCACCATATGGTTTTTGAGAGCTTGCTCTGTGCCATGGTTCCGGGTAGCCAGTGGGCATATAGCAGGGAACAGGATGTGATCGCTGCCCTCAAGCTTCCAGTCTCTGCTGAAACCGTTTAGCATTCTTCATTTCCCTTTATGAAGTCTTCCTACTTCCAGGGACAAAAGAACAAATTGTGAAAAGTAACTTAAGTAAAGGGGAAAGTCATGTTTCCGCCTTAAAATGCAACAGAGAAAAGATAACAGCTAGGTGCGGTGGCTCACGCCTGTAATCCTAGCACTTTGGGAGGCCAAGGTGAATGGATCACTTGAGGTCAGGAGTTCGAGACCAACCTGACCAACATGGTGAAACCCTGTCTCTACTAAAAATGCCAAAATTAGCCAAAGGTGGTGGCACGTGTCTGTAAATCGCAGCTACTTAGGAGGCTGAGACAGGAGAATCGTTTGACACTGAGAGGTGGAGGTTGCAGTGAGTGAGCCAAGATCGTGCCACTGCACTCCAGCCTGGGCAACAGAGCCAGACTCCGTCTCAAAAAAAGTTTTAAAAAGTGAAAAGATATATATATATATATTTTCCCCTATTTAGCTCGGGAATATAAAGGACTATGCCCACCACATACCCACGGTGAGTCTGGGAATGTGGATTCCAGCCTGGCTCTACCATGACTGATGATACATTTTAGGATTAACCTCAGGCTTAGGTTATCTCGTCCGTAAAATTAGTGAGTTGGGCTGAAAGATCTCAAGCCTTCCTGCAGTATTAAATTCTGGGAACTTAATTTGTGTGGAAACAGAATGTGTCCAGGAGAGCTTTGGCATTCACAAATTACATTTCTTGATGAAAGGAACAAGGGCAATGGAAAGAATAGCTGGGGTATGTTGAGGGTTAGCAAAGTGCCAGAAAGGGTTAAAAGCTCCACCATATTCCAGGGCAGCTTCATAAATCCAGACATTGTCAGCTGGCCTAATCCTTCTTTCTTCCCGTCAAGCTCTTTTCTTCCAGAGAGACCCCAGATCCGTCATCAGTGAGAGAGTAGCAGATGGATCCCAGCAGCCCTGCTGGCATTGTTATAGATTGAGCTCAGAACTCAGGCAGTCAGGAATTGGCTGAGCTGTTGTTTGGCTTCTTGTCTGTGTTTTGCACATGCCCCTGAAATCCAACAGATGATAGTCAGGGTTCAATTGTGCCACCAGCACCTTTTCTTTCAACAGGATTTCTTTGCTCATCTCTTTCTGCTCAGCTTTCATCCTACTGAAACTTTTCTCACAATGGGGATGGGGCTGATTTTCCCTCTGGCATGTGTATTGTCTTTTGCATAAATAATTGACTCTGAATGTATTTGAATGTCTCCCTCTGTGCTAGATTTTGGGAGCATAAAGAGTTGTCTAAAACCGTGGTTCTCTAAGTGGGGTCCTAAAACAACCACATCAGTATCACCTGAGTACTTGTTAGAAATGCAAATTATCTGCCCCAACCCAGACCTCCAGAATCAGGAACTCTGGGGGTGAGGCCCAGCCAGCTGAGCTTCAGCAGCTCCTAATGCACTCCAAAGCTTGAGAACCACTGGTTTAAAATATACTGTTGGCCGGGCGCGGTGACTCACACCTGTAATCCCAGCACTTTGGGAGGCCGAGGCGGGTGGATCACAAGGTCAAGAGATCGAGACCATCCTGGTCAACATGGTGAAACCCCGTCTCTACTAAAAATACAAAAAATTAGCTGGGCATGGTGGTGCGTGCCTGTAATCCCAGCTACTCAGGAGGCTGAGGCAGGAGAATTGCCTGAACCCAGGAGGCGGAGGTTGCGGTGAGCTGAGATCGCGCCATTGCACTCCAGCCTGGGTAACATGAGTGAAACTCCGTCTCAAAAAAAATAAATATGTAAAAATAAATAAATAAAACATACTGTCAGCCCTTGAGGAGTTTACTATTTAATTAGAGTTAGACAGAAGTAAAAAGGTAGATAGCAGTATAATATTTAAGTCAAGATAGTCAATGACCAATGTCAGTTTAAATATAAATAGGCACCAATTACAGGCATTGGCTGCGGACCAGGCACTAAGCACGCTCCGTGCACTAGTTCACTTTACAATGGCAACCTTGTGAGATAAGAGTGATACGAGTGAAGAAATAAGAGGAGAGACATCAGTTTCGGGCACCTTTATGGAACGGGCAGCAGGAAAAGCTTGTTATCTGTCAGACACAGGGAGATGGAGTGCCCAGGGCCCACGATACTTTAAGGAGCCCATGAGAATATTTTCTTTTATAGTCTGAAGAAAAAATGATTATACTTTCACATGGATTGCATTTGTCTTTGTACCAACACAGTTGTAAAATAAATTTAAAAAAAAGTTTTAATGACAGAAGGGGCTTATGAAGGCAGAGTGCCTAGAACCCACGCAACTCATAGTGCAGCTCTGAGGTACATTTAAAACAGTCATTAAGGGAAGGTCATAATTTGGAAAGGCGAAGGGGTAAGAAGCTAGCCGAGTGAACCGGGATGAATACGATGACGGAAGCCATGGAGACAGGAAGGTAATCACAGAAGCAAAACAATGGGACAGCCGTGGTTTCCCAAACAAAAACCTGGAAACAGCTTCTGACATGTAATCTGATCGTAGAACAGAATATCCAAAATCAAGACCCTTCTGCAAAAAGAAAATGAAGAAAGGCTCTCGATAAATAGAAAGAGGTTCATAGTATGTGTAATATGACTCACCAGCTGCTAATCAGCTTCTTCCTGCTCCTCCTTCAGCCTCACCCCCTCTCAGCTCCCAAACTGTTTTCAGAGCTGCAAGCCACATTTTCAAAATCTGAGAAAGCATGAGAAAAATGCCCTTTATGCCACCTACTGACTCTTGCTATCAAAACTTGTTACAAGGGCTGAAAGATAACCTCCCTCCCTTGAGATGTGCAGCGCTGCATTCGCGTTCTGTAGGATCAGTCTTTCCATAATCCTTTGCCAACCCCTTGGTCACCCTTCAGCTATAGAACTATCCAGCAGGGGATCAAATACCAGTGCCGCAGGACCGTGATGGATGTGCCTGATCTTTCCTACATGGTCACAAAGAACATTTGCAGGGTAATCTGTAGCACACAGACCTTTCTTGAAAATAAACATGTAGCTGTTTATTTTCAAGAAAGCAGTCTTGGGAGAATGATGTGTGAAGAAAGGGTAATTTGGTTACATGTTAATCAGCGTTTCCAGAAAAACAGAACAAAAAAAAAAAAAAAAAAAAAGAAAAACAGAACAATAGGAGATATCTGTATTTGTATCTCCATCTTGCTATCTAGCTAGCTACTGAGAGAATTTTAAGGAATTGGCTCATGCGATTATGGGGGCTGGCAAGTCTGAAGTCTGTAGGCAAGCTGGCAGCGGGGAAACTTAAGCAAGAGTCAGTATTGTAGTCGTGAGTGTGAGCTCTGCAGGGCTGCAGGCTGGAAGCTCAGGCAGGTTTCCGGGTTGCAGTCTTCAGGAGAATTTCCTTCTTCTTCAGGAAACTTCAGACTGTGCTATGAAGACCTTCATCTGATTGATGGAGGCCCCTCACATTATGGAGGGTAATTTGCTTTACTCAAAGTCTGCCAATTTCTGTGTTAATCGCATCTAAATGATAACCTTTACAACAACGTCTAAACTGGTGTCTGACCAAGTAACTGGGCACCATAGCCTAGCCAAGTCGAAATGTAAACATTAACTATCACAGGTTATAGTAAAAAACCTGATCTGTGTGTTAAACATGAATTAAGTCATTAAAATTTTAAAACTCACTATCTGAATTATATGAAAATGTGGCAATATACAAATATATTGGCTTTCCATAGATATGGAAATAATGTGCAAGGGAATCAAAGAAAATCATTTTCAAGAGGACTGAGAAAACTGATCTCAACTGATGAATCTTTTGGAGATACAGGCAGCCATAGGGGATGGAGGGAGGGGCAGGGGGTGGGGTGGGGAGGAGGGGAGGAGAAGAGAGGAAATCATTGTCCCATGTACTTTTGAAACAGTATTTAGACGTAACCTGACCCTCATATTTGTGGAACCGTATCTTGTTTCCTAGCTCTGTGAGGTGAGGTATTCAGTATTCCCTGAAATACAGATGACCTTCAAACACAGTGTATTCGGTTCTGTGGTGATCGGTCTGCATCCTTTCTTTTTAAATTAGTAATTTTTCATCTTTTTTCCATCTGATAACACTGTAGAAACGAATTTAACTTTCTGCTTGTGAGTGCCACTGTGAGATCTTTTTGTTTTTCGTGAAATCTGGCTTTTTCTGTCTATGACTTATGTTTGGGGAGTTAGTGCATTGGACCTTTTATCCACATGAATGCTGAAAATGAGAAATAGATTTGAAAAATTCGTTGACTCTTTCTCTCAATGTTGGGTACCGGCAACTCTGAGAAGCATCAGGTGGACGAAGCTGTATTTCAGTTCTGAACATTTGCCCTTTCTCAGAGGTGAGTTGATGCTCTCTGAACTCCAGTGCGTGCTTGTTTATTCACCGTTTTGGGGCATTGCCCTGTACCAAATCTGGAAGAACAAACTTAGCACTGAGTCTGTGTTCATTGATTTTTGTGATTATATTTGATCCGTTGGTGCTGTATGTTGGTGAGATGGTGGCGCTAAGTATCATTAAAAGTCCCGCTGATTGTGGTGGCTCACGCCTGTAATCTCAGCACTTTGGGAGGCTGAGGCAGGTGGATCACCTGAGGTCAGGAATTCGAGAGCAGCCTGGCCAGCATGGCAAAATGCTGTCTCTACTAAAAAGATAAAAATTAGCCAGGCATGGTGGCCCGCACCTGTAATCCTAGCTACTGAAGAGGCTGAGGCAGGAGAATTGCTTGAACCCGGAAGGTGGAGGTTGCAGTGAGCAGAGATCGTGCCACTGCATTCCACCCTGGTTGAAAGAGCAAAATTTTGTCTCAAAAAAAAAAAAACAGTCCTTTAAATTTGCAATTTAATTCAGGACTTAGTCTCCTTCCCTCATTTCCTTCTTTTCTCTCTTGACTTCTCTCTGTTTCGTGCCCTCCACCCACTTTTACATTTCTGGCCCACCCTACCCAGAGCAGACCTTCAGTAGTAGTAAGTGATTCCAGACTGACAAATACATTATTTTCCTTGGTCCACCCACATGACACTTGAGATAGACAGGGCAAGTGTTCCTACCCCCACTTCCTAGCCAGATGAGCAAACTGACTTAACACATGAACTGCTTAATATCATCCAGAAATGAGAAAGTGGTGAGGTTAGGACCTAAATTTAAGTCTTCTCTGTCTAGCCCAGTACTCGTCAATGAAGCACAGCTGCGCAAACCGGCATTTCTCTTAAGCTGCTTCTATAGGTTGATGTTTTCATTCCTATTCTCCCGTTGTCCCACTGAAAGGCACATAAAGTGCAATAGCAAAGTTCTCAATGAGATTATTTTGAGACTGACTGAGCCAGAAACCACGCCTGACTCCCCAGACTGTCTTGTGACCTACTGGGCTTTTTTGATGCCTGGGTAAATATTTGCTAGCAGTGCATCTGTGAGCACTGCTGCCGTGTCAGTGGGCTGCTCCCCATCTGTGATGTGTGAGACCAGCTCGAGTGGTTGGAGGCCAGAGGGAAGGGAGAGCATCAAGGCCCCTCAGTGTTCATTTACGTTTTCCAAATATTTATAGGTGTGGTGTTTGGTGGTGAGGGATTTTACAGCCAGAGAGAGCCAGGAGTGCCAAGATGAGGTGGTGCAACTCCGTTTTCCTGTGGGAGGAACGCCCACAAAGGAACCCATTTGTAGTTGTACTGGCTTCTAGTTTGGGGAAAAACCCACGGTACTTCTCCAGCTGGAAACTTGAAACATCACAACTAGTGGCATTGCTTACTTCAGGAAAAACAAAAAAGAAATCTCTGTGCAAGTTGCTGGTATTTGAGGAAGACAAGAAGTCGTGACTTCTGAAAGCAGGGTGTATTAGTGTAGCGGGGCACAGCAGGAAAGAGACGACACATTCAAATTAGGAAAACTGGAGAGATTTAATAGAGTATTTACAAAGATGGAGGCAAAGCGTGAGGAACTCACAAGGAATAGTGCGGCAGCCCAGGAACAGGGGCAGCTCGGCTGTTGTTCTTCCTAGACCTCAGGAGTGGGGACAGAGTGATGACCAGAACCCAGAAAGACCATTTCAGGTAGAAAGGGCCACCCTGAAAGGCACAGTGACCAGTGTGAGGGACACGGCCAGCCAGAGGCACTCCCACTTGTTCTTGCCCCTCGTCTCCCACAGGGGTCCTCATGGGTCAAAACCTAGTGGAGGCTGGGCGTGGTGCCTCACGCCTGTAATCTGAGCATTTTGGGAGGCCGAGGCAGACAGATCACTTGCGGTCAGGAGTTTGAGACCAGCCTGGCCAACATGGTGAAACCCCGTCTCTACTAAAAATACGAAAATTAGCCAGGCATGGTGATGCGTGCCTATAATCCTAGGTACTCGGGAGGCTGAGGCAGGAGAATCACTTGAACCCAAGAGGTTGACGTGAGCTGAGATTCCACCACTGCACTCCAGCCTGGGTGAATGAGCGAGACCATAACAAAAAAATATAATAACTTTTTAGAGAGAACGTTTCATTTAGTCATCTATTATACTATCGACTCAAGCAGCTGTTGACAATATAATCTTTGAAGACCTTTTTATTTTTATTTTTTAAACTTCCATTTATTAAATAATTTTAAAGTGTTAATTTAGCTCTCAGAGAATAACTAAAATTCCACTGGAGAATTTGACATTTATATGCCTGTCTTAGTGCTTCCTATTTTTTTTAAGCAGTGCTTCCTATTTTTTAAAAAAAATCTTAATTGCCTTTGTATAATGAACAAAATAATACATTTCCTCAAATGCACAGTATTCTAATTTTTCCCTGGCACAATCTGGGAAAACATCTTGCAAGACAAAAGGGAGTGTTATTGATAATGACCGATGTCCCACATTTCCATTTAATGAAGTATTACTTAAAATGTTTTTAGGGTATCTATATTGGCCTGACGACAGTAACTTAATCACCATACCTGGCCAACTGCTAACTTCCAGAATAGATGTTATTATTTAGAACAGAATTAGGCTTGGCATGGTGGCTCACACCTGTAATCTCAGCACTTTGGGAGACCAAGACGGGAGGATCACCTGAGGCCAGGAGTTCAAGACCAGCCTGGCCAATATTTAGTATTTCTCTACTAAAAATATAAACATTCGCTGAGTATGGTGACACACACCTGTAATCCCAGCTACTCAGGGAGCCAAAGCTGGAGAATCATTTGAACTTGGAAGGCAAAGGTTACAGTGAGCCAAGATGACACTGCACTCCCAGCCTAGGTGAGCCTGGGCAACAGAGCTAGACTGTCTCAAAACAAAACAAATAAAACAATTAGTTGCAGTGTCTGTTCTGTAGCCTTCAGTTGCTGCCTTTCCCAAATAGGGAAGGAAGCCCCTTCTGATGAGCTAGCACTTCATAAAGACAAGATCCCCATTTTTAGCCTTCGCCCTGGGCATACAGTCCCAAGACATAACCAGCTCCAGAGTTATCTTTTCTCCCCTAATGATTTGGGAAATTCACCCATGCTTTTGTTGAATTTCTGCCAGCCAGTGACCCTGCAAAGTGACACCTTCCTGTGGGCCCCACCCAGTCTCCTCCATAGCTGAAAGATACATGGCACGTGAGAAATTATTTCATAACTATTCATAATTATGAAGAATTTTTTAGGCTTTTAAAGATATAAAATTTTCACCTTCCTCCTCTCTTCTCTTCCTTATTGTAAGAATAGGAGCTAAGGCCAGGCGTGGTGGCTCACACCTGTAATCCCAGCACTTTGGGAGGCTGGGGTAGATGGATCACCTGAGGTTAGGAGTTTGAGACCAGCCTGGCCAACATGGTGAAACCCCATCTCTACTAAAAATACAAAAATTATCCGTGTGTGGTGGCACATGCCTGTAATCCCAGCTACTCAGGAGGCTGAGGCAGGAGAATTGATTGAACCTGGGAAGGTGGAAGCTGCAGTGAGCTGATATCACACCACTGCACTCCAGCCTGGGTGACAGAGTGAGACTGTCTCAAAAAAAAACAAAAAACAAAAACAAAAAGAACAGGAGCTAACAACATCTCTTAAGCACCTACCCTGGTGGTCCTCTGCTGAGTAATTAACTTTCCCGCTCCAGTAGAATTAGGTCAATTGGAGATTACCTAAAATTGCCCATCCCCTATTCTCCCATGGTCCCCTCCCCACCCCACCTCCTATCAAAAAAAAAAAAAAAAAGATTATGTAACATTGGATTTCTAGTTATTTCCCAAATTGACATTTTGCTGGAAGAAATCTTTGGTTTATCTGATAATATATATTTTTGAAGACCATACCAATAAACACATGTCTATTTTATAGACGTTTCATTAATACTTCATTTGCATTAACCGTGTCAGTATTTCTGCTGGCAGTATTTTTAGAATTAATAATAATAGTAGTAGCTAACATGTGTTGTGAGTTTATGTTAACCCAGATGACTCTCTACATAGGTTATCTTACCTATTTTTTTTTTTTTCCTGAGACGGAGTCTTATTCTGTTGCCTAGGCTGGAGTGTGGAGTGCAGTGGCACAATCTCGGCTCACTGCAACCTCTGTCTCCTGGGTTCAAGATTCCCCTGACTCAGCCTCCTGAGTAGCCGGGACTACAGACAGGCAACACCATGCCCAGCTCTCTTACAATTTTTAAAGAACATCATAACCACTGTCCATTCTGCGAATGAGCAGTCTTAAGGTGCCGTGAGGTTTAGTAATTTCCACACTTGCTAATAAGTGGTAGAAATCAGGTTCAAACTTGGCCTTCTGACTGCAGGGTCCACAGGTTAACCTCGACACCCCTTTGTCTCCCAGTCGCTGAAATTGTGCTGATCTTAGATAAGCATCCTAAGTTTCTCTAGGACCTTCACCTGGACTTCCTTATGAAGCCTGCCATGCTTCCACAGTCCGTTTTACTATGATCTTAATCATCATTTATTCAATGAAAATAATTACATTGTCATTATATAGGGATGTGCTGTGAAACTACAGGGTTGTTTTTTTTTTTTTTAAGAGGTTTCAGGAAAGCTAAATTCCTTATAACTTGGGCTTTAAGCCCATTCACATACAGTCTCAGGAGCAGGAGTAGCAGCAGTTTTCCTCAACTGACATAGAAATTAAAGAGCATTTTTTACTCCACAACAGGGGTGAAAGAGTATCTTGTATTCCCAAATGAAACTCAGCACAGCCCCAGCTCTGTCCCCCAGCCAGAGCGGCTGCACGGGGAGATCTGGGAGGCAGGTGATCATCCTTATTTAGATGTGCCAGAGATCATGTGACCAGAAAATGGAGGCGAATCTGTATTTCCAGTTAACTGCTCGGAAGAGAGATGCTGAAGAGCTGTAGCCGTGCATCCTTTTCACCCTCCTGTTAGAAAGCCTCCTCGCATCCTCAGAAGGTAGGTGGATGCTGGTACAGCTTTTAGGAGATCGGGTACAGAAAGGACAGAATGCAATGGAGAGGAGAGTATTGTTCTCGAAGACTAACCTATTGCTGCCGGGAAGTTGGAGGGGGAAAGGGGAGGGGGATGAGAGGATGCCGAATTCTGCCCAGCCCCTTGCAACTGACAGCTGGCAGCTGCATTTTAATCTGTATCCACTCATCCTGGAAAGGCTTGTGGTCTTTATGCTATCTCCGCCCCTTTCTAGATGGTCAGGTAATCAGGAAACAGGCTTTGCACAGCTATAATCATTTTGTTTTCCTTTATGATAAAAATGGAGAGAGAAAAATCAAAGGAAGTGACAGATCTGAAACTGTTTGGGACTATCGGCTAATGGGAAATATAATGTCTGTCTGGATTATTTGACAAGCAGGACAGCCCTGGCAGAGGCGTTTTTATTTTTTTATGTTAGTTCTAATTGCTATTGAAGCTAGCACATCTGTTTTTCTAAAGAATCTTGTAACCTTTAAACCTCACCTGAGTTTTAAGCTGCAGAAATAGGTCATCCTCAAAAATGGGCTTATGTTGTTCCCTCTGTCTTTTCAAAATCAAGAAAGAATACTGAAAGGTTATCAATATTTCACTGAGTAAGTTACGTGAGAAAGTAAAAAAATTACCACCTGGTCAATTTCAGCCAGGAATACACAAGTTATTAAATTTCTGTGTGGTAACTAGAAAACAAAACTAGACTCCTACCTAGCAGAAGTGATTTCCGTGTGACTCTGCCTGAGATCAGGGTACTGGCCATGTGGATAAAAGGGGCAGGGGGCATAATCTCTATCCACTGCCCCCTCTTTAATGCAAACTCTTGACATGGTTTGATCTTATGTAAGCTTGCTGTGTGAGTTCAGCTTCCGGGACCACTTCCAGCCAGATGGCTGCCCTGTGCCCCTCCTGTAGAGGAAATGGGAGCGACTCCTGCATGAGTCTATTCCAAAATCTTCATCTGATGAAGGTTTTCTTAAAAATCATAACTGATAATATGCACAGAACCTAAAATCTGGAATAATTAGATTACGATGCCTGGTAATCAAAAAAATGACCCATGAAATTTCTCTTGATTGATAAGAGAAACGTCTTATCTGGGAGGTAAAACAAAACGGTTTTTATGGAAATGTCACTAGGGCAAATTAGACATTTTTAGGGTACTGAAAACTCAGTACCCTTAAAATGGTTTGGACCTTGTTCCCCAACTCTGAAGAGCAAGATGAGGCTGTTGTCTTTGGAAGTCAGCAGCACCTAAACATCGGCGCGATTGAGCTTTGTAATGCAAAGTTACCCTTTATGTCCTAAATAAGGTTTAATATCTCACAGCTACTTAAGGATATGAGCCAGGCTCTCCTTCCTATTAACAAGAAGTCAAATTAACTTTTTTTTTCCGAATGGTTAGTGCTCTCTTTGGTATATCCCAGTGAACTTCTATTTACATTCCATCTGGCTTCTCAATCTTGAGTGGCTTTGCACTCCTGGGAAGATTTCTCTCTTTAATAAGAGATTCTTATATATAAAGGATCACAGTACTTTCTTGATTTAACGTCACACTTTCTAGCTAGAAGATAAAGTGTAGGGTTTGCATGTAGGTTCAGGTACTTGATACAGGTTACAGCGCAAAAGCTTAGGTTTATCTACAGCAAATAAAAGCTGATTTTTTTTTCCTACTTAACTAGCCTGGAATTGCTTGCTCTCTGTTTGCGATGTCAAGATTTAGCAGACAGAGACTGCATGAACCAAGTTCCTGGTAGAGTAGTATTTGTATTTGGGATGGATTCTGAATTCCTTACCAATCCAAGTTAAGGGTAATTAGTAGCTGGGGGCAGGAAGAACGGGTGAGAAGGGTCAGAAGGAAAAGTAGGGAAGGACAGATTCTGTCCCCTGGTATTTTGTCTGCCCACTTGACAAAGAACATGGTTCCTTCTGGATTAATGATGGCAGGAATTGTGAGGTGTTTGTGGATAGGTATGTCATGATGTGGCGCAGGCTAGTCTCAAACTTCTGGCCCCATAAGAGGGGCATTGGAGAAGAAACAGGAGTAGATGCCCTTCCTTTGAGTGCTCTTTTCCTTTGAGGGCTGTTACCAACGTTGGCTTTATCTTGTTCTTATAGCTGCCTATTTGCCTGCTATTTTGATAGTTGTTTGATTCCTTATATTGTTCTTGAATCCTGAAGTTCAACTGCTAAGGTACTAGAAGCCGAACTAAATTTTAGAATTCATTTGGATTCACTTCTTGAATTTACAGGCAGAAAATGAGTCCTAGTTAGAGTGTGTGATTGTCTAAAGATCACCCAGTCAGTGGCTAGGCTGGCATCAGAACTCAGGGGTCTTAGCTCTGGACCTTGTGCTGCTTTTTCTCAGCCCAGGACCTTTGAGAAAAAATAGCTTGGTGCAGTAGCTTATGCCTGTAATACCAGCACTTCAGGAGGCTGAGGCAGGAGGATCACTTGAGGACAGAAGTTTGAGACCAGCCTGAGCAACATAGTGAGACCCTGTCTCTACAGAAAATTAAAAATTAGCTGAATGTGGTAGCATGCATCTGTAGTTCCAGCTGCTTTGGAGGCTGAGGCAGGAGGATGGCTTGAGCCCAGGAGGTTGAGGCTGCAGTGAGCTATGATCATGCCATTGCACTCCAGCCTGGGTGACAGAGCAAGAATCTGTCTCAAAAAAAGAGAAATCTAGTCCATGCATTAACATTTTTCATGGCTTAAAAAAAACTACCACTCCTCTGTTTTTAGGATAAGGTGGCATTCCCTCATTCATTTACAATGAAACAACTCTATTGCCAGAATTTGAGTGTTTATTATTAACAGAATGCTATCCCTGAGGACTGCATATAACACAATGTAACTAAGGTGCAGTCTCTCCTCTAGTGTGGGGAGGAGAGAGTAAAACAAATGGCTTGTGAAAGGCAGAGTGAAATCAATTCCATAGGAGAGTATACAAGGTGGGGCCCTGGGTGCTTAAAGGTGAGAGAGTGTTGCTTCATTTCCTTTGTTGTAGAGTGGCTAGAACAGGATTCATGGATGAGGTAGATTCAATAGGTTGGGAGAAGGGACATTTCAGCTGGAGGGAATATAATAAACCCAGCTAGGGAGTCAGGAGAGCTATCAGTTGGAGTTGGGAGACTTAAGAAGAATCTCAATTGGCCTGAAGGGTAGAGCAGCTGGAGAAGCTAAGGATGGATTGTTCTAAATGGTTAAGAGCCCCGAGGCTGCAACAGGGAAGCCTATATTCAGTGGGCAATGGAAAGCTGATGATCCTTGAGCTGGGTATTGTGATTGCAATGGACTGGCAATGATGCAAGAGAAATGGGAGGGCAGATGGGAAGTGGTAATCCACCTGAGACATAGTCAAGGCTGGAACTGTTCCTGGGATGGAAAGAAGGGAGGTAGTTTCAGAACCGCAGACACAGAAGAAAGCTAGAGGGCATGAAAATTGAGGAAGATGAGAACCTACTGGGGAGGTGCCTGCAGAAGAATTGGCAAGCACTATGAACGGTCATCATTTCATTCTTCGTGTCTGAGAATCTGCAGCCTTGGTGAGTTACTTGATGTAAGTTCATATAAGGAAGGCAAAGAAAGCACAAAGCTCTCTCCTCATCAGGACAAGACAGAGCCTACTTGGGCAGCAACACTTGCTGCAAGTGAAAAACCACATCTGATTCATCAGCCTTAGGCTGTGGTCCCGGTGCTGGATAATGGTCTCTATGACTACACTTTCTTTGCTACCAAGAGTGAAGGTCTGCAGACCTTTATATATATTGAGGTGTACCTCAATATATTGGGATGGGGTGTGAAGAGGATGGTGATGTTTTCCTCTGGTCAGACTCTTACCTTCTGGGCAGTGGCTAGAGAAGGAGAACACCCAGCTTCAGGGCAGGGGTGAGGCCAAATACTGTCTGCGACAAACTCCAAGGAGATTGTGACTCATAGGTTGCAAGAATGAGTCTTGATTGTGGGCTAGGAACTGAGGAGAAAGTGGGAAGAAAGAGAGCCAGAGAGCTCAGATGTAATCTATCCTCACTGCCTCCCTGGCTCACCAATGAGGCCAGATACCACCTCTTATTGGAGGCTTTCAGATCACTTTCCTCTACCCCTGCATCCGGAGGAACTGCTGCTGTCTCTGAAATCTGTGTAGGAGTCTCATGGCCTGTAGCCCCTCCTGTGCTGTTTTGTGTGAACCTTTATGTGTCTTTTCCTCTTTATCCTCCGAGATTTTTAATTCTCTGAGAGCAGAATGTGTCTCTGATCCATTCTTTTTGTAATACAGCCTCCCCCCACGCTAACACTTTCCATATGGCTCTAGGACTCAAACGTTTGTTGAACTCCTACCCAAATGAATAGCCTGAGAAACAAACAGTGAGTATCAGAAAGAAGCCACAGCTGCCAAAGCTTGTAGCAATCTGCTTTGGAAACCTCCTGGTACAGTTTTACCTGGAGAGAGAGAGAGCATTCAATCTCCCTTCCAATCCAAAAATTGAAAACCAAACACATGCTTTCAATATTGCCCTGAAAAGCAGGATTTAGTGCTGTCCAAACCCAACATGAAAGTCCCATTCATAAAGCCACCATTGCCCCCAATGTTACCACCTAACAATTAACATGTTTCCACATCCAGCTCCCAGAAATATCCAGGAAAGGTTGATGAAGATGGATGTTCTAAAAATAGTTCTTCCTAAAATAAAATAGGAGTGAAACCAACATAGTGTGATCCCAAGAAAGCAGCTGAGCATGAGGTAGGTAAGGAGGGCAGGGAGCATGGAGCTGAAAGGAGAGCTAGAGACTGTTCATCTCTCGAAAGGTCAGTAGTGATAATTGAAAGAAAGCAAGTGTGGGATGGAGTTGAGCCCCATTTCTGGGCTGGCCGTGGGGAAGTTTTCCTTGTGCATTAAGCTAAGTTCAGATGTAATCAAAGCTCATGGCTGGCCTGGGTATCCTTGCTTACGCCTGTAATGCTGACACTTTGGAAGGCCGAGATAGGAGGATCACTTCAGGCCAGGAGTTTGAGGCCAGGCTGGGCAACACAGTGAGACCCCATCCCTACAAAAAAAAAATCAAAAATAACTTAGCCGGCTGTGGGGGGATGCATCTGTGGTCCCAGTTACTCAGGAGGCCAAGATGGGAGGATCTCTTGAGGCCATGAGTCTCAAACTGTTGCCAGCAGCCTAGGCAACATAGTGAGACACCGTCTCTACCAAATTTTATTTTAAAACTTAGCTGGGGATGGTGGCACACACCTATGGTCCCATCTACTCTGGAGCCAAAATGGGAGGATCTCAGGATCTCCTGAGGCCAGAAGTTTAAGACCAGCCTGGACAATACAGTGAACCTTGATTCTACCAAAAAAATGTTTTAAACAGCCAGGCGTGGTGGTGGATGCCTGTGGTCCCAACTACTTGGAGACTGATGGGAGGATCACTTGAGCCTGGGAAGTCAAGGCTGCAGAGAGCCGTGTTCATGCCAGTGTACTCCTGCCTGGGTAACAGAGCAAGAACCTGTCTCAAAAAAAATAAATAAATAATTAAGCCGAGTGATGAGTGTCTCACCAAGTTTTTTATGTACTTGTCAATTTATAAACTCAAGTTTATCTCTAGCTGGATGAGTATATAGCTGGTATTAAGTTGTTGTGTTTATTTTCTAGTACTTTCATCTATTAGCAGGGACCTGGTAACCCAAAAATGTGACTGATATATAAGAGAGAGTCATGGAATCCCATGTAAGGTATAATTCTGTGAACAATAATTGTTTAAAAGCATAAGCACATGTTCTTCCCTGAGTAGCTGTCTACATTTATACAGTGAAGACACAGAAATGAAAAAGAGATGGCTAAATGAATCAGTCCTCCCCATGAGATTTGCAGAGCTGTATGATTACTGAACATATCCCTCAAGAGGGTATGAAATTAATCAAGTCTTGTAATTAGCTTCATAGAATGTGATTATATTGTGCAGCAGGGTACATGTAAGTAAGCAGGATGGCCTCTTCCAGTGTCGAGGGGCCTAACTTAGGTTTCTCTTTCTCCTTGTAGATCTGTCAGGCAACCATAGAAGGGCTTTCTAGTAGAGAAGTTGAGGGAAAGGACTGACATAGTCCTCCCACAGTCAAGATTCTCCTCCTTGATGCTGGATATACTGTGAAGATCTGATACTTTATTGGTTTGCTAGGGCTGCCATAACAAAGTACCAAAGACTGGGTGGCTTAAATATTAGACATTTATTTTCTCACAGTTGTGGAAGTCAGAAATCAAGGTATTGCTAAGACTGGTTTCTTCTGAGGCCTGTCTCTCCTTGGCTTGCATATGGCTGTCTTTTCCCCATGTCTTCCATCTGTGTGTGTTTGTGTCCAAATTTCCTCTTGCTATAAGGATGCCAGTCATATTGAACCGTGACCCGCCCTAATGACCTCATTTTCACTTTCTTACCTCTGCAAAAACCTCATCTCTTCACACACATCTTGAGGTACTAAGGGTTAAGACTTCAATATAAGAATCTTGGGGGATGCAGTTCTGCCTATAACAGATACCCGAGGAATGTGACAGCGTTTGTGCCTGGAATTCCTGATAGTTCTGTGATTGGTGACAGGTCCCCAACCCCAAAAACCATTAATCATACTTCAGTGATGAGTCTATGCATCCTTTCAGGGGCTTCATGATCTCCTCAGAGACTCAGAGTGAATATAGAAGGCTAAGTGTAGCCCAGAGTCTTCTAATAATAATAACAGTAACATTAGAAGTAATAATATAATAGAACTTTTGCCAAGCACTTATTATCTCTTTGAAATCTCTCCTGTCATTCCCATTTTGCAGATGAGGAAACTAAGTTAGAGAAATCAGTAATTTCAGCACAGTTACATGGTTAATAAGAGGCAGATGTGGCCAGGCATAGTGGCTCATGCCCATAATCCCAGCACTTTGGGAGACTGAGGAGGGTAAATCACTTGAGGTCAGGAGTTCAAGATAAGCCTGACCAACATGGTGAAACCCTGTCTCTACTAAAAATACAACAATTAGCCATGTATGGTGGTACACGCCTGTAATCCCAGCTACTTGGGAGACTGAGGCAGAAAAATTGCTTGAACCTGGGAGGTGGAAGTTGCAATGAGCTGAGATCATGCCACTGCACTCCAGCCTGGCCGACAGAGTGAGACTCCATCTCAAAAAAAAAAAAAACAAGAGGCAGAAGTGGACTGAGTCCCATTGACCCCACCAGGGTAATCGCCCCTCTGTTTGCGAGCATTGTTTTTCCTAAACTGGTGTGAAAGGCTAAGAAGAAATTTCTTGCAGGAGAATGCGTGTGAAGGGGCCTGAAGAAGTCCACCAGCTTTACGTTGGATATCTAAGAAAGTCCAGAGTCCCCAAAGAGCATTGAAGCCTTAAGTGTAATCTGGAAGTTCCCCACTACCAAGAGGTAGCTAACTTAGATCTGTTAGACCCCAACCATTGGGAAGGTAGAGGAAATGAGACTCAGAGACAGGAAGGGAGCACAGGGACTCTGGAGCTGGCTGGGGCTGAGTCTACCGTGGACTCCTCCTCCTCTCTCCGTTTCTTTTGACTTGCCTCTGAGAAACCATGCCGGGAGACAAACTAGCAGGGCAGACAAACTCAAGCGGCTTTTTCCAAAAGTGGCCTGAGACTCAAAGAACTAGAGGAGAATGGTGGTTGGCAGAGGACAGGGAGGGGACGAGGGAAAGGGGAATGTTGATTAAAGGGCACAAATTTTCTGTTAGATCTGAAGAGTAAACTTCAGTGATCTGTTGCAGAGTGGTGCTATAATAAATAACAGTGCACTGTATATTTCAAAGTTACTAAAAAATTAGATTTTAAATATTTTCACCAAAAAAATACAAGTATATGAGGTGATGGATTTGTCAATTTGCTTAATCTGATCGTTCTACAGTGTAAATATATGTTAAAACATTACATTGTACCCCATCAATATATATTTGTGTGTGTATATATGGATAGATAACATTACATATATATATATAATGTATGCTATATATATTTTATGTTTCACACAAAAAATATAGGGTATACAAATATATATGTATAATATGTATACACATACACAAATATAATTTATGGGGTACATAAATACATATTTATGGGACATATATATATATTAGCATCAGGTTTCAGGGCGTGGCTTTTCCCTACATGATATTCTATGGTAGTCTTTCATTTGCATTCAGGATTAGAGGAGTGATATGCACAAATGCATTAATCCAACAAATATATGAAGGTGAGCCTAATTTCAGGGAGCATGACCCTGGCGCTTCCTTTATAGGGGAGTTAACCCTGTCTCTGTAAACAAGAATATACCACATGTAAGCTTCCTGAGAGCTACAGATTTTTCCCAATCCGTTTTATCAGTCAGGTCATTTTGGGCGATAGGTGACAAAAACTCAACTTACCGTGCTTAGGTTAAAAAGAATATTAGTTGGCTCATATTATGAAAAGCCCAGAACTAATCTGGCTCTAGGCAGAGATGAATAAGGAAGCGCCAACCTCTCAGTCAATGTTTACCCAATCTTTTCCTTCACTCATTGTCTCTGTTTCTTAATTCAGTGGGCTCCCTTCTTCAGAGGCCCTCAGGTTTACATTATAGTCAGCTGCAAACCCCAGAGAAAGACTTTCGTTTTCCCAGAGGTTTCAACAAAATCCGGGTTGAATCTTGGACAAACTGGTGTCATGTGCTTATTTGTGGAAACAATCATGTGGTAGGGGCAGGGACTCTGCTGATATATAATTCTATTTTTATATATAAAAGGTATATTTTTAAAGTTTTCTATAAGTAACTTGTATTTTTGTAATGAATAAGACTTTAAAAAAGTCTGATTTTTTTCAATATTAAGATCACTGAGAAAAATAAAGCCTGTTTTAAAGTCTAAATCACTCCATCTACTGAGGGGCTTCTGGTTAAAATCAAGAGCCAAATCTGTTCTCTCTCCTAACATTTTTATCGCCATCAGTGTCTCCTGTTAATTCTGGTGTCTTCAGGGAGGTCTCATTTTATCACCTCCTCTGCCTTTGCCACTTCCCATGACTCTGTGAGTTCCTCAGTGTTTTTAATGTATTTAAACTATCAGCATATCTTTAAAATAAACTATGAGGACTTTATTTAAAATTTCAAGGTGACAATATGTCTTTAAAAAAGATATACCCTGACTAGATTAGATTTAATTGCCAGTTTTTTATAAGCTCCAGCTGATAAGACTTCCCTGAAAGGAGTTTTTAACATAAATCTGAGATCCTTTTACGTGTATTTTATGTGACACCTGAGATAATTTATTTCCATAGGCTGATAGGATATACCTCCTTGTGGGAGCAGTTGAAGAGCACCTTTCTGGTGGTGCAGTTGTAAAAATGATGCCTAAATTGTAGCAGTGGCAGAAGCATTAGCTGTCCCAAGACATCAAGCTCTAGGGCACCCACACAGTAGAGATCTTCACAGACACATCCCACAGCTCTCAGTCTCCCTGTCAGGCTGTCCACCTTCAGATTTGTCATCCAAAGGTGGTTTCGTGAGCTTAGAAAAACCTATCTTGTACCCTTTCCCAGGGCCCCTGCTTTTTTTTTTTAATTGTGGTCAGAAACACATAACATAAAATTTACCATCTTAACTATTGTTAAGCGTACAATTCAGTTATGGTAGGTACATTTACATTGCTGTGCAAAGATCTCCAGAATGTTTTTATTTCTTAAAACTAAAACTTGACACCCACTAAACATTTCCCCATCTCCCTGGCTCCAGGCAACCACCATTCTACTTTTTGTTTCTATGAATGTGACTGCTTTAGATAATTCAGATAGGTGGAATCATACAGTAATGGTTTTTTGTTGTTGTTGTTTTGTGTGACTGGCTTATTTCATTTAGGATGATGTCCTCAAAGTCCATTCATACTATAGCCTGTAACTGGATTTTCTTCCTTTTTAGGGCTGAATAATATTTCATTGTATACATATACTGCATTTTCTTTATCCATTAATAATGGTTTGGTTCTATGTCCCTACCCAAATCTCATCTCAAATTGTAATTCCCATGGGTTGGGGGAGGGGCCTGGTGGGAGGTGATTGGATCATGAGGACAGACTTCCCCCTTGCTGTTCTCATGATAGTGAGTGAGTTATCACGAGATCTGGTTGTTTGAAAGTGTGGCACTTCCCCCTTCGCTCTCTCTCGTAATGCCACGTAAGACGTGCCTTGCTTTCCTTTTGCTTTCAGTTATGATTGTAAGTTTTCTGAGGCCTCCCTAGCCATGTGGAACTGTGAGTCAGTTAAACCTCTCTTCTTTATGAATTACCCAGTCTCAGGTAATTCTTGATAGCAGTGTGAAAACGGACTAATACATCCATTCATCCATCAGTAGGTGCTTGAGTTGTTTCCACCTATTGATAATATTATGCCTATAACTGCTATGAATGTGGTTGTACAAATATCTCTTTGAGATTCTACTTTCAATTCTTTTGGACTTATAACAGAAGTGGGATTGCTAAATTATATGATAATTCTATTTTTAATTGATTTGAGGATCCACGATACTATTTTTAAAAGAGGCAGCATCATTTTATATTCCAACCAACAGTACACAAGAGTTCCAATTTCTCTGTATCCTCACCAACACTTGCTATTTTTTGTTTTTTGTTTTTGTTTTGAGATACAGTCTTGCTCTGTCACCCAGGCTAGCGTGCAGTGGCATGATCTTGGCTCACTGCAACCTCCTTCTCCCAGGTTCAAGTGATTCTCCTGCCTCAGCCTCCCGAGTAGCTGGGACTACAGGTACATGCCACCATGCCCGGCTAATATTTTGTATTTTTAGTAGAGACAGGGTTTCACCCTGTTAGCCAGGATGGTCTCGATCTCCTCACCTCGTGATCTGCCTGCCCCGGCCTCCCAAAGTGCTGGGATTACAGGCGTGAGCCACCGTGCCCAGCCCTGTTTTTTTTTTCTTTATAGTACCCATCCTAATGAGTATGAAGTAATATATCCTTGTAGTTTTGATTTGCATTTTTCTAATGATTAGTGATGTGGGACATCTTTTCATATGCTTGTTGGCCATTTGCATATCATCTTTGGAGAAATATCTTTGCCTATTTCAAGTCCTTTGCCCATTTTTTAATCAGGTTATTTGTACTTTTGTTGTTGGGTTTTAGGAGCTCTTGATATATTCTACATATTAACCCCTTATCAGATATATAATTTGCAAGTGTTTCCTCTCATTCGATAGGTTGCCTTTCACTCTTGATTGCATCCTTTGATGCACAGGTCTTAAGTTTGATGTTGTCCCATCTATCTATTTTTTCTTTTGTTGCCTATGCTTTTGGTGTCATATCCAAGGAATTATTGTCAAATCCAGTGTCATGAAGTTTTCCTTCCATGTTTTATGCTAGAAGTTTCCATTTTGGGTCTTATGTTTTTATCTTTAATCTATTTTGAGCAATTTTGGTACATTATATAAGGTGAGGGCCCAACTTCATTATTTTACATGTGGGTATCTTGTTTTCCCAGCACCATTTGTTGAATAAACTATTTCCCCATTAAATGGTCTCAGCAACTTTATCAAAGATCATTCGACAATATATGCATAGGTTTATTTCTGAGCTCTCTATTATATTCCACTAGTCTATATATCTGTCTTTTTATTTATTCATTCTTAGAGACTCACCCAGGCTGGGGTGCAGTGACACCCATTCAATCATAGTTCGCTGCAGCTTCAAACTCCTGGGCTCAAGCAATCCTTCTATCTCAGCCTCCCTAGTAGTTGGGATTACAGGAGTGAGCCACTGTGCTCAGCTGTATCAGTGTTTATGCCAGTACCATACTGTTTTCATTACTGCAGCTTTGTAATAAGTTTTAAAATTAGGAGGTGCAAAATTCCAACTTTGTTCGTTTTCAAGATTGTTTTGGCTATTTGAGGTCCCTTGAAATTTCAAATACATTTTAGAATAGATATTTCTATTTTTTCAAAAAGTTTCATTGGAATCCAGGGCACTTGCTTTTGAAAACCACCACTATATTTAATTTTTAACAAAACTACTGAAATGATGACAACAGCAGTATCTAATCCTTATATGTCATCAGTTGTGGTTGGCAAGGCAGTGTTGCCTATCCCTACCTAAATCAACTCATTTAATCCTTATAACAACTTACTAAGTAGGTAGTGTTACTTTTCCCATTTTACAAATGAGGAAACAGACACACATAGAAAGTCTATAACTCGTGTAAGGTTATACATTTTAAAAGGGCAGAGTCAAGATTCAAGTGCAGGCAGCCTGACTCCAGAGTGCTGAGGCTTTCTGGAATAAAAATACCACATAGCAATTCAGGTCGCATTTACTAGATTCTTTTATTTTTGAGACTGAGTCTTGCTCTGTCTCTGAATGCAGTGGCGTGATCTCAGCTCACTACAACCTCTGCTTCCCGGGTTCAAGCAATTCTCCTGTTTCAGCCTCCCAACCTGTAGCTGGGATTACAGGTGCCTGCCACCACACACGGCTGATTTTTTGTATTTTAGTGGAGACAGGGTTTCACCATGTTGCCCAGACTGGTCTCAAACTCCTGAGCTCAGGCAGTCAGCCTGCCTCGGCCTCCCAGAGTGCTGCAATTACAGGTGTGAACCACCACACCCAGCCTTAGATTCTTGTTAGATGAAGTCCAAGCTATCCAGAGAGGCTCACACATCTCTTGGGATTATGTCGTAGACCTGTGTTTCCCAAATTTTATTCTGTACTAACACGTGACTCAAGAAGGAAGAAGGGAAAGAAAGAAAAAAAAGGCAGAAAAAGAAAAAAGAAAGGACGAAAAGATTTTTTGGTCAAAATGAAACATACAAAGTCAAACAGATTTCTTTTCTGGAGGACATCTCAGAGCCTATAAGAAGTTCCTGTGCATTTTAAAGTCCCCAGAGGAGATTATAATAGATGATGCTTCACAAACTTAATTAGCACAGAGCCTTTTGGCATCAGTCTGTGGAGCTGGTTCTCTGGGCACAGGCTCTGGCAGACAGTGGCATAAAGATATGACCACTTGTTCCCTTCTGCATCCTGTTCACCCCAGGATGGTTTGGAACACGTGAGTGCAAATTCTCATGGGGTGTGAGGGGAGTGTTCATTCTTATGTCTGCCCTGGTCAGTCCCAGGCTTGAGCTCATGAGCTGACCCCCAGGAGTGGATTCCAGGAATCTGCCCGGATCTTGCAGCAGGCCTGCATCCTGGACTTCCCCAGGAAACTCACCAGGGTCTGAGAGGTGACTCAGTTTTCAACCACAGGCAGCAGTTGTGTGGAAATGAAAAGATAAAGGAATTTAATGCTAGAGGAAAATGAGGAACAATGGACCCATCAGGAAGGAAATCCAGAAAATAAAAATGGGATGGTATCGCCCAAAGGACAGAACACTGATGCACACATCTTCTGTTTATTCAGCAGATGTCCACAGTGGCTCACCACGGGCAGTGCTCTCAGCCCCTGTGGCCCTTTAGAAGCGGACAGTTTGGTCATCCAGATGGAAATATTTCATTCTCTGCCTCATTTTCCTCACCTGTGAAACGGGAACAGAAAAGAGTGCCTTAAAGGAATCCTACCAAAAACAATGCTAATTTTAAAAGTATAAAGGCTTTCGAAGTCAGATAAATACTATGTGAAAATCAAAGAGTTTCTTTTTTCTTTAAGGACAAGAATAATTAAAATAATGAATTTTTTTATAAGCAAATAATAATTTTAAAAATTCAAAACTGAAAAAAAAACCCAGTAAATCTAACAAAATAGATAAAGCAACAGTAAAAGCAACCAAAGTGAAAAGACCATTGCAAAAGAGAAACTACTGATTTGAGAAAACAGACTGCAGATATTGGAAAACAGGCTGCAGCGCAAGGTTAGAATTAAATCAATTTAAAACAACCTATTGCAAAAGATTAATCAGCCAGGCTATATACAGCAACTGCCATGAGAAGCAGGTGTGTCTTATTTATTTCAATATCCCCACTGTTTGCACAGATCGGACCTTCAGAAAATATTTGTGAAGATGAACAAATGTAATAGACATGTGGACGGTGGGGACAGCGGGACCTCTATGATGATGGATTAATCTGAGCCTGGGCTTTTCTGACTTTCTTTGTCGATGCTAACATTTCAGCTCATGTGCTTTGCTATTTCTGCTGCTTCCTACACTTTATTTTGGAAAGCATCAGGAGCCCCGATAATGTGGCAGTGGGACATGACAACATAATCCTGCACTGATAAACAACTGAAATTACTACTTACTAAGCACTTCTTTTTTTTCTGACATTAACTTGAATTTGCCCAAGATTCCTAGAAGTGCATAGAATCCCGGGTCCCAACTCTGCGGGGTGGAGGCGAGGTCCCGCTTCCCGACTCTGCGGGGTGGGGGCGAGGTCCGGGGTCCCGACTCTGCGGGGTGGAGGCAAGGTCCTAGGACGGAGATATCCACACTGAATCGTAGAGGACAGCAAGATTAGCAAGGCTAAGTGGGGAGTGGGGAACGAGAAAAGAGGTTGGAGTCTGGGTTTGGGGGCCAGGTCAAGAGGGCCTTGTGAGCCCTTCTCTGAATCCAGGTTCTTTTCCTGAAGTGGTAGAAGCATGGAAAGGATTTAAACAAGAAGGTGGCATCAAGGTGGAGATTGAGAAGGATATTAGTTATGATTTGGAGGAGGTAGTGATGAAGATCGTAAACAGAAAGGTCGCGATGTTTCTGCATGAAAAACATGAACTAAGGCTTTTGTAGGGAGAATGGAGTGGAGAGAATGAGGCAAATTTATAGGACTGGATGGCCAGCTAGATGGGGAAGAAATGGTAGGAAAGAAAAGAAAGTAAGAGTGAATGCCAGTTTGGGAGCTTGAGTGCCCAGGTGATATGTAGAGACATTCACTAGGATGAGAAATGTGTTAGCTAGCTATTGCTGTATAATAAATAATCTCTGCCAGATGCGGTAGCTCATGCCCGTAATCCCAGCACTTTGGGAGGCCAAGGCAGGAGGATCACTTGAGGCCAGGAGTTGGAGACCAGCCTGACCAACATGTGAAACCCCATCTCTACTAAAAATTAGCCAGGTGTGGTGGTGTGTGTCTGTAATCCCAGCTACTCAGGAGGCTGAGGCAGGAGAATCACTTGAACAGGAGATGGAGACTGGAGTGAGCCAAGATTGTTCCATTGCTCTCCAGCCTGAGTAATAGAATAAGACCCTGTCTCAAAAACTAAATAAATAAAAAATCTCAAAGTTTAGCAGCTTAAAACAACAAATATTTATTATTTCCCAGTGTTTGTATTAGGAATTCAAGAGTGGATTAGCTACATGATTCTGGCTTAAGGTCTCTTGTTAGGTTGCCATCAAGACTTCAGCCAGGGCTGCGGTGGTCTCAAGGCTTGACTTGTGCTGCAGGATCTGCTTCCAAGATGGCTCGTTCACATGGCTGTTGGCAGAAGTCTTCGGTTCCTTCCTGTATTTTCACAGGAAGCCTCAGTTCCTTGCCACATGGACTCTCCACAGGGCTGCTTGACTGTCCTTACCACAGGGTAGCTGATTTCTCCCAGACTGAGAGATACAACAGAGAACAAAGACGAAGCCACAGTGCTGTTTAGGACCTAGCCCTAGCAGTCACCCAGCATCCCTTCCAGCTTATTCTATTCTTTAAAAGCAAATCGCTAAGTTCAGTCCACACTGAAGGGAAGGGAAATTAGGTTCCACCTTTTGAAGCGAGTGTCAAAGAATTTACGGACATTTTTCAAAGTTGTCACAGAGAATGTAGGACGTAGTACATCTGCATAGAGGAAGATGTTGGATTTGGTTTTCAACATGTTCAGTTTAAGATCCCTTTGCGTCATCCCCACTGTTAACTCGCTTCATTAAACAAGTATATGGCCCTCTCTCAATGTGAGATTGTGCCATCTAATTTAATCTTCTCCACAACGAACAAATCTATTGATAGATCTTAAGGTTATGGAAAAATATTAAAACAATGTTGGCAAGTAGCCTGCAGGCAAGAGGTAGAATTCTCATGCATTCATCATTCACAGCCGAGGAGTCGATTATTCTCTGAAAACAAAGAGGTTTAAATGATAAAAATGTAGGCTTTCCTTCCATTCCTGCTCAGCGTTCCTCAAATTTCCATGTTTCTAAGCCTCACTGAAAAAAAAAGGAAAAATGATATACAAAACCATGTACACTCTATTCAGGGGGCAATTCAAGAAAACTTTTGAGGATCATTGAGCTACAAGTGAATTTTGCTCCCTGAAGAATTTTAGAATCTGACCCTGGGTAAGGAGACTGTGTTGTGTCCCTCCTCTCTGAGAACATGAGACTGTTTAGCTGTGGTTTGTGGGGTTTTGCACATTCCTTAAAGAAGCTGGTGTCGGCCGGGCATGGTAGCTCACGTAGCTCACGCCTATAATCCCAGCACTTCGGGAGACTGAGGTGGGCGGATCACCTGAGGTTGGGAGTTTGAGACCAGCCTAACATGGAGAAACCCCGTCTCTACTAAAAATACAATTAGCTGGGCGTGGTGGCGCATGCCTGGAATCCCAGCTACTCGGGAAGCTGATGCAGGAGCATTGCTTGTACCTTGAACCTGGGAGGTGGAGGTGCAGTAAGCTGAGATCGCACCATGGCACTCCAGCCTAGGCAACAAACTCCATCTCAAAAAAAAAAAAAAAAGTGAAGCTCAGCGCTTATCTTCCTACTGTGGGCTTGCAGTTTTCTTTTTCATTTCTCACCTCCTACTGTGGGCTTGCAGTTTTCTTTTTCATTTCTCACCTCCCTCCTTTAATCTGTCTTCAACTGGCTGGCTTATAAGACAGTTCTCCCTGCCTGGCCACAGTGCTTCTCTGTTCTAGGAAGAGAGAGGCCCATAGCAAATTGTTGCTAAGAGCCTTATTTCATGGGCTTGACCCTAGCTTCCTATCATGGCATCTCCTGCCTTGGGATTAGCTTGATTAGGTGAAGTATGAAACTCAGTGCAGCTTCAGTCTCACCTCCTACTTTGAGTAATTTGATAAGTACTCTGTGGTTTACGGGGTGCCGTGTACTCCTGGCTTAAATGGAGCAGCCTACTTTATCAGACAAGAACCCTCAAATGGCAGGCCTCCAGCCCATGGGCTCATTGATATTCTTAAGGAGGGAAGGCTAGCGCCTCATGAAAGGTTTTGTTTGTGTTTTCTTTTTTCTTTTTATCTCCATTTCTAGAGAAAGCAACTTTATCAGTCCAGCAGATTTTACTAGACTGGAAGGAAGCCGGGAGACTTTTAAGAAACTCTGACACAAAGGGTATTTCTCTTTATGTAATCATTTTCCCAAAATATATCAGCATAACAATCCAGTATTTTTCTAAAGAACAATGAACCCATGTCATGACTGGCTACTTAACTTTTTATAGAGGTATATATTTTAGTGGCCAATCTTGTAAAAATGGTTATTCCTGAAAAGGGGTGCCCCCTGCTGCTGGATATCCGTGTCTGTCAGGAAACATTACCATCTCCAAGTGCTATTGGTATATGTGTGTGCCAGCTCGTGGCTAACTGCTCATTTCCTGTTAAAAAGAACCTAATCTCAGGTAGGCTAATCCTACAACAGCAGCCAAATCCCTCCAGATTCACATATGTTGAAAAAAAATACAAAATGCAGAATGGGCTTCACTTTGTACCTGTTCTAAAGGCAAGAAGGTGCATTTATGTCCACAAGTTTTGCATTTGTTGCCCTTCATTCTCTGTCACATACTGCAATCAGCCTTCCATATGAAGAAGTGTAAGTATCAGAAACATACAATCTATGCATATACATGGGCTCTATTCTCAAACTGGAGAATTCCATTTCTATCACCATTTTTCTTTCTCCACTTGGCGGTATTCAGGATCATTAGAGAAGGTGCACAGATTTAGCATAAATAACATCTAATCACCTAAGAGCATGGTTCTTTTTAAAACTTCCTGGGCTGAGTTGAACGCTTAGCTAATTCAGTTCATCTGATTTTCTAAAATCTGAACTTAAGGCTATTCATTTTCTTCTAGGAACTACTTTAGCTGCTTTCACAAGTTTTGATGTGCAGGGCTTTATCGTTTGGTTACTTATACGTGTGTTTCTCCTTCTCCAAACTGTGGTTAGAGACTTTTCGTTATTGATAACTAGAGGTATGGCCCTGAAGTCAAAGAATATAGTACATGTGATGTTGACTTTTGGTATTTGATGAGACATCACTATGGGATGTTTTGGTGAGTTCAAAAAAAAAGTGTGTTTTTAGTGATTGCAGATCACTAAATGCAGATCTCCATTAGATCAAGCTGTATTACTGCATTGTTCAGATCTGCCATATTCTTATATATTTCTTTTCAAATTAATTTATAAATTCTTGAGAGGTATATTCAGATTTTGCCCCATGAAGTTTATTTTGCCTTATAATTTTTAATTTTCGTTTTATATATTTGAGGCTATGTTGTTAAGAACACATTGGCTCCCAATTATTACAGCTTCTGAAGAACTATTCCTTGTGTCACTAAATAATAACTTTCTTTAGCCTTAATAATGCCTTTTCTGGAGTCTGTTTTGCTTTGGCATTAATATTGCAATGCTGGCCAGGAGCGGTGGCTCATGCCTATAATCCCAGCACTTTGGGAGACCGAGGCAGGTGGATCACCTGAGGTCAGGAGTTTGAGACCAGCTTGGCCAACATGGTGAAACCCCATCTCTACTAAAAATACGAAAATTAGCTGGGCATGATGGCGGGTGCCTGTAATCCCAGCTACTCAGGAGGCTGAGGCAGGAGAATAGCGTGAACCAGGGAGGTGGAGGTTGCAGTGAGCAGAATTTGCGCTCCAGCCTGGATGATGGCCCCCCAAAATAATAATAGTAATAAATAATATTGTAATGCTTTCTTGTGTTTAGCATTTTTCTGATTTTTAAAAATCACTTTCTTGTCAACACTTCTGCATTATCATGTTTTAGATGTTTCTTTTTTAAGCAAAATGGCTACTGAGGGCTTGGTGACGTTACCTGCTATGACAAGCAACCCCAAATTTCAGTGGTTTAACACAAAAAAGTTTTAAAAACTATTCTTTAATCATTATGGCCTCTTTCATGTTATTCTTTTTTTAAGTACTTTTATTGCTAATTTTTCTATTTATTGCATCTCCTAGAAATTCCTCAAAGTGTTTTTCCCAAGTGTAGTTTGTAGGTTTTTTGTTTTGTTTTGTTTTGTTTTTTATGTGAGCTCATCTTTCAGAGAGTTTTTTTCTTGCTCCTAATTGGATTTCCAGTGAATCCTAGGTTGTAGAAGTAAGCACTACAAAGTGGTTTCACATCTGATTCTTTTGGAACCCTACTGTTCAATGATCCTACATGAATTTTCATCTTAATTTCTTGGTTCATTTCTATGTCATTCAGATAATATAAACTGAGACATGAGCAGCCCACAACTAGTGTCTCCAGTTCCTAATGGCTGCTTTTTCTTTTCTACCCGAGATTCCAAGTAGACTGTGCTTTCCAAGGCCAGAGAAGAGAGTTTTTTCCATCCCCTTTTCATTAAGGAGAAAGTTCCTGAAGGTCCAGAGCCCTATTGAAGTTCAGGTCTAGACCTTTCTTCCGTCAACTGGGGGTCCCTTATGCCATGAGACCCTAAGTCCTGTGTCCAGTCCAACAACCCTGTGTGCTAGGTTTTTATCAACCTTCTATAATAACTAAATCTGTCACCTGGGGACTTTGATTTTTTTAAGCTTGGAAATGTATTAGTTACTTTTGGGTCTATTTCATAGAGCATTTCTTGCATTTTCAACAATACATGGCATTACACCTTGTCAGACATAACCAACATTTCCTAACATCTCTTTTTTAGCAAAGAGGGAAAAAATCTTGGAGTGAGATTCCAGGGGTCCCTAACTTAAATTTAGTAGTATTATTTTATTTTTATTATATTTTATATATATATATATATATATATATATATATAAAGTTATTTATTTTATATAACTTAAATCTATTCACCATTTATTTTATGTGAATGATTTACGTTTTCTTTCCCCCCGCCTTCCCCCTATGTTTTCATATTAAAGTTGCACATCCCTAATCCGAAATCTAAAATGCTCCAAAATTCAAGTTCTTTAGTGCTGAGCTGACGCTCAGAGAAAATGCTCGTTGGAGCATTTCAGACTTCAGATCTTCAGAGTAGGGATGCTCAAGTGGTAGTACACAATCCAAATATTCCAAAATCCAAAAGAGAAAGTTTAAACACTTCTGATCCCAAGCATTTTGGATAAGGAATACGCAGCCTGTGCAGCAGTGATACAAACATTCCTCTCAAAATAACCTTCATAAAACAAGTCAAGCTAAAGAAAAATGTTAAGTAAATTGGCAAGTGGTAAAAAGCTCTGACAAAACTCATAAAGGTGATATATTAATAATCATATAGAAGGCCGGGCGCGGTGGCTCAAGCCTGTAATCCCAGCACTTTGGGAGGCCGAGGCGGGTGGATCACGAGGTCAAGAGATGAGACCATCCTGGTCAACATGGTGAAACCCCGTCTCTACTAAAAATACAAAAAATTAGCTGGGCATGGTGGCGCGTGCCTGTAATCCCAGCTACTCAGGAGGCTGAGGCAGAAGAATTGCCTGAACCCGGGAGGTGGAGGTTGCGGTGAGCCGAGATCGTGCCATTGCACTCCAGCCTGGGTAACAAGAGCGAAACTCTGTCTCAAAAAAAAAAAAAAAAAAAAAAATCATATAGAATACTTAAAAGCATTCAATGTCTTTTCATGCTTTTTGTCCCTATTCATTAAAACATTCTTTGATGCTTTAGCAATCCAGACATGAAGATGTTTACTGTCAATATGAATCTGGGCTATGAATGTAGAAAATGGGTTACCTAAATCCCAGGAAGATTTTGAGATAGTAAGTTGGGCTAGACTGTAATGTGGTAACAAATAACTACAGTATCTCAGGGCAAAATACAACAAACACAACAAAAGTTTATTTCTTGTTTACATTTCCAACAAGCTTTGGGCGAGACCTCAGCTCATCAGAGGCACTGGGAACACAGCCTGGTAGAGCCCCTCCACAGCCACCAAGCTGGGAAGAGGATGTAGCTCCTCACACGCTAGCTCCTAAGCCTTCTGCTCAGAATCAACATCTCTCCCTTCCACCCTTTCTTCATTAGCCAGAGCAAGTCATGTGGGCACCCTAATTTCAAAGGGGACAGGAAAGTGCAATACTACCATGCATTCCAAAGGCTGAGACCCATAAATATTTAGTGAGGATCAATATGTCATAACACATCGATCTTCTAACACACATGGTGTTGTCATAGTAACCATCCAGCAAAGAAACGGTGAAGCAGTTTTAACACATCCTCTCGATGGAGACATGTAGCTGGTTCAGCCATAGTACAGCCAGACTTGTGCTTATAACTCCCTCAACTTCTTGGTTAGCTCCATTCTGAAATTCAAAATTAAGTAGAGTCTACAGATGGATAAAGTAAAATACAGACCTTTACACTGGACTGATTTGTTACCTACCAGATCCTGAGAGGCTTTAGTGGTTGGTGGTAAATCTGCTGTCCTGCTTTCATCACCAACTGCTTGGTTTGGCCACTTCATTTCTGCAAACATTTATGGGCTTAATGTATGAATGTGGTTGAAGTATTCACAAAGAGTGTGACTTGAGTTTCTCTTAATTTGCTTCTAGGCTGTTCTGGCTCAGGTTTCCCTCTGTCCCAGGGGTTTTCTAAGATGTCCCTGTAGCCTTCTTTAATATCCATGGGTTTGTGTGAATCCCTCTCCTTGGGTTGTCCACTGATCACAGGCTTCAGCATTTTTCTTCCCCCAGTGCATGCCAACACGGGCTTTCCTGCGCCTTCTTCACAAGGTCTCTGCTTTGTGTTGAAAAGGAGCACTGATGGGCAAAGGCTCTATTTTCTAACATCAGTGAGTTGAGGAGCATTACTAGGTTCTATGGAGATTTGTGCAGTAATGAGATTCTCTCTTATCTGGGCTAATGCCCAAATTATACTGACCTTAATTATAATTTGTCCAATCATGACACATACTTCAATTCAACCACTGCTTCTGGTACTATATTTTAAGTGGAGGGTATATGATACTTTAAACTCAGACAGTGCTTTATGACTTAGAGAGCACTTTTATTGGTATTATATTTATTCTCCACAGTCACTGTGATATTGGGTATTATCCCCTTTTAAAATCACAGAGATGGTCAACTAATCTCAGAGTTAATCAGCTTGTCAATACTGGCAGGAGCACTATAACTCAAAACTAAAACCTCATACCCAGGCAGGACTCCTGCAATGATTTCATGATGTTGCCCATAATTCACAAATTTTTTTTCAATCTAAAACTTACGCTGATCCTATTTTAAAACCATCATATTTATTTTGAGACTAAGGCCCACATCCTGTGTGCTCTGTCAGGCAGATAAAAATCTGATGTCTTTATTTTTTGTTCAAGGTTGACTTTTAGGCAGAGAACTAGAAAAACAATGCACATGTGCATTTAGAGTATTTCAGGCTTATTAATTCAACCCAACACAGTAAGTGGTAGAACTGATTTCAATCCAGCTGCTCTTAATAGCAGCATTTTGCTACTTGACAGGTATGAGAGGTTTGATGTCAAGGAGAGCACACAAAATGAGAAAGATCACTGTAAGGAATTCCAAAAAAACTGCAGGATCTTGGGAAACCCAGATATTTGTCTTTCTAGGACCCAGGACTTTCAAAACTGGGGCCTAGTGCAGACCTTCTCTTTGCACGCCTCCCCTACATTTGTTGCTGAATAACGTGGTTTGCTTCCACCTATCATAGTGTTATATAGTGTAACCTGTTTGGCACACGTTATCTTGCTCCTGCTGATACATTATTGTCTGTCTTCCATGCCAACGTCTTGCATGCTCTTTTGCTACCAGGACACAGGTCTAGTTTTAGAAAATACACAGGGTCAAAGCCACAAAAAGAATGTGGACAAAGAAACTCCCTGATGCTGAGCTTTTGAAAGGGGTCTCAGGAGTTGGTGGGTAAGTACGCAGGCACTTGGCTCTATCTAGGGGAGCAGGACTGAGTTCTTGGAGGTAGAGGTCAATGTATCAACTTCATCATCCCAACTCCGCCATGAGAATTTGTTTTGTTCCGCTATATCCTCAGCACATAGTAGACACTCAATAGATATTCATTGAATAAATGAAGCAAATGCAGTAATCACTAAGGGTGCAGATTCTTTTCTTTCACTGTAGTGCTTTACTGACAGTATGGGATTTGACTTACATCCTGGAGAAGTAGATTAAACTCCAAAGGTTTGGTAGATCCAGCGTTACAAAGAGCAAAGTATAGTAAGAGAGGGAGAAGGGGACTAAATAAAGAACTTTAACAAGTTTTATCATGTTTAAAATTAGGTTATTGCCCATATCATAAGGATTCACCCTAGGTGAATGAAATTACATGGAATTCACCAAGAAGAAAAATATATTATCACGGTAAATGGGGACTTACTGACCAAAGGCCCAGGGATAAGAATAAGTCAAGAGAAATTTATCATGAACAGTGGTCAGCTTCCTAGAAGAACATATAGATTCGTCACAATTTTCTTCAGTATTCCTATCTTCCTACACTTTTCTTACCAAATGAGCTAATACAAATGGTCATGGCCTCAGCACTGATTAGAAACAAGAGGTGGAAAGTCATTACCAGAGCCATCTTCACCAACATATAATCACAATGACTCTTTCAATATTCAAAAAAGGAAGACAAATAATGTTAGCCTATGCCTGTTCAGGAGTGTTAGGCACTTTCCTTTTGTGGCTTAATCTGTAAACAACCTGGTAAAGTAGGTGGTAAATCCCTAGTTTACAAATTAAAACTGAGATCAACAGAGCATGCTCTCCCTCTGTCCAGTGCAATTTAATGCTCAAGTTTACAGAGCAAGAAATGCATACAAAGCACATATATTGACCCTGTTGTTAAAAAAATATATATATATAATGTCGTTGAAGTATATTTTATTAGTTGTTTGCATTTCCTATTTCTGAGTATCTTGCTTGGTGTCTGTTTACTTAAGTGAGCTCATAGCAGTGACTTGATGTGTGGTGTCCCTCATTCTCATTCACTGTAACTGCAGAAAGTCTTTAATTTGGGACCACTTACAGTGGATTCAGCCCCCATACATAGTATATTTTAAGTGAGTTGAAGATGTTATCTTGGACTCTCTGGGTTTCCTTTCCAAAAGAAATAAAGTCCTTCACAATTGCTGACTCTGTTTGCTTTGCTTTTTCTTTGCAGACTACTGTCAGAGGATGTAGGAATGGACATCCCCTTTGAAGAGGGAGTGCTAAGTTTACCCAGTGCTGCAGACATGAGGCCTGGTGAGAGCAGCCATTGTTCATTTCCTTCAGTGGTATTCTAAATTCCAACGTTTTCATTATCCAGTGAAAGACTTATTTCCTTTGCATCTAACTCGTGATTTCAGTGATAAAAATGAGAGGAAAAAAGAAATGTGTGAGATGAAGGTGTCAGGCTGCATTTGGTTAATTTAAGAGTTGGCTTGAATATTGATTCTGGCTGGTGTGGGCTGCATTTTTTCTCCTAGGCCACAGCCTTGTCTGCCAATGTTTTCAGTTCCTGTGATAATTGGCTACTGTACGTCGTACCAAAATCTGACTAATGTCTAAGTTTCCCACATTACACGTAATTGTGCCAATGTTTAAATTTGAAAATGTGATATGTCAAGAATGCTCAGTATCCTGACTGTCATAAACCACAACCAAGACAACGACAAAAAAACAACCACCCTACATTTTAGGGGTTTACAACCCAAGGCATACACAAAAAGGAATTTAATTTTTCAGTTGCAATTTGCATGACTCTCACTCTGTTCCAGGGTCATTCTCTTGCATGACACCAACTCCAGGATCATACCAAGATCCTGAATCATGTATCCTCAGCCAAGCCTACAGTGTGCTAGGAAGAAGAAAGGCAATTGCGTTTGTTTTCTGTCATAGTATTTGAAACGCATTCTTTAAAATGCTAGTCATGTAACAGAATTATTTCTAAATGTTCTATGGCCAGATATGCTTGGTAACCACAGTATGTTTATTTGAATCTTCAAAGTGCACAGTGTACTTTTGAATGATAAGAACACTAAGGCTGTGGTTATCTGATACGGTAAGCAGCTAGTCACACGTGGCTATTTAATTAAAATGAAAAATAATTTTTAAAATGCCCTTCTTCCGTTGCACTAGCCGCATTTCAAGTGCTCAGTCACCACATACAGAACATTTTCATCATCACACAGAATTATTTGGGGCATCGTTGCTCCGTAAATTCTTGAACTATAGAAACTCAGTGTTGAAACTTACTGGTCAATAGAAACTTTTTTCAAGTAATACATACAACCATTACCTGGAACAGAGTTTGGGTGATGTTCCATTCAGAAAAGAAAAAGCTTAATCACAAGGGAACAGTGCCAATTTCCCTAGGACAAGGCCAGAGCTAGAATTCCAGAGTTGAAGGGTATAGCAGACTCTTCAAAATACGTCATGCTTGGGACACCTGTCATTTCTGGTTTTAGATGAAGGCAACAAACTGTTTTCTCCTACTCTCACACGGAGCACATCTGTGACCAGATGTGTAGGGTTTTTTTTTTGTTTTGTTTTGTCTTTGTGCCACACACCAAGCAATTTTCTAGTGAACACCAGCTGGGTGTCCTATAATTCAGTTCTGATACTATTTGCCTTAGGAAATGACAAGGGTTTTAAGACCTCTGTGCCTGGAACCAGGGCCAAAGGCCAAATACATTTCTTCTTATACTACAGTAGGTTCTCTCTCTACCTTTATTTTGTTGGTTTATGCTTGGTTAAAAATGACTTCCCCAGCTCTACTTCTATGAAATGAAAAGCAGCATAGATGCATACTATAATGAAAGGAGGGAGCCTACATGTAAGATTATCACTTACGTTCTGGGAACCAATGTCAAGTGAGATTGGCATAAGAGCTGGTGACTGTTTGGGTGAGTTCAAAGAATGTCACCTGGGAGGATAGTTCAGCTAGGTAAAGGGCAGTGAAGATCATATACAGAGTTGTCAGGACCTAAGGGAAGTATTTTGGGAGTGTCTGTGAACATGACAAAGTTCTTAATCTGCATTCCATAGGAGCAAAGTCAACATGAATCATTAGAAAATATAGTTGGCCCTCTGTATCCATTGTTCTAAATCCGTGGATTCAACAAACCACAGGAGAAAAATATTCGAAGAAAAAAATTGCATCTGTACTGAACATGTACAGACTTTTTTCGTGGTCATTGTTTTCTAAACAATACAGTGCAACAACTATTTACATTGTATTAGGTATTATAATTATTCTAGAGGTGATTTAAAGTATACAGGGAGATGTGCATTGGTAATATGTCAACACTACACCATTTTATATCAGGGACTTGAACATCTATAGATTTTGGTATCCACCAGGCGTCCTGGAATCAATCCCTTACGGATATCAAGGGACAACTGTATACGTAAGCTTAACTGTTTTTTCTAATGCAATATACTGCATGAAAATTCAGTTCAATATTATAGCAATTTCAAGTTTTCAGACTTGAACAGGGAAATTCTTAAAAACTAGTTATCTCCCCATTTAGCAATAGCTCCTACTTCCTGTTTCTATGTGGCCAAGGCTGAGGAGGTTGGGAGGATCCAGTTTCTGAGGGCTGCTTTCAAGAAGGATGTCTAAATCTCATACAAGGATTTCTATCAGGTCTGCTTTTGCTGAAAGGGCTTTAAAAATGTTTTCCATGGGGGCCAAACTCACTCTTGACAGCCACATATAGGTTAAGTATCCCTTACTTAAATGCTTGGACCAGAGTATTTCAGATTTGGGATTTTTTCAGATTTTGGAATATTTGGATTATACTTACTGGTTGAACATCCCAAATACAAAATTCTGAAATCCAAAATACTCTGGTGAGTATTTCCTTGGTGCATCATGCTGGCACTTAAAAAGTTTCAGATTTTGGAGCATTTGGGATTTGGAATTTTTGGATTTAGATTGCTCCCCTGGTTTAATACTTGATGTTGTTGTTCTCTTTCTTCTTTAGAACCTCCTAATTCTCTGGATCTTAATGGCACTCATCCTCAGAGAATCAAGCTCACAGCTCCAAATATCAATCTTTCTCTGGACCAAAGTGAAGGATCTATTCTTTCTGATGATAACTTGGACAGTCCAGATGAAATTGACATCAATGTGGATGAACTCGATACTCCTGATGAAGCAGATTCTTTTGAGTACACTGGCCATGGTAAGTCACTAAGTTGGCAAGGCCAAAGTTGAATGCTAAGCAAAATATTTTCTAACTAACCTCTCATCTTTGTGCCAGTGGATCATTTCTGTGATTTCTAGAAGCTTCTGTTTGTATGTCAGGTCATAGGTGGCCGTGATTGACAGTTTGGAGCTTGACAAAGTATAGGTCACAGAGGTCATATATAACCATTGCTCTTTATTAACCTCTACTCTGTGCTAGCATTTATGCTAGGTACTGGGGCTAAAGGAAGACTGTTAGATGCTGTGTTGTCAGACCTGGGACTGGGTTTGCAGAGGAAGAGAATTTCATCCGGATGGTACAGTTTGAAGAAGAGAAATCAGAGCCTGGCAGTTTGTTGTATAAGTTCCCACTGTCTGCAATGTTCTTTTTGTTTTGTTTTGTTTTGTTTTTGAGATGGAGTCTCACTCTGTAGCCCAAGTTGGAGTGCAATGGAATGATCTCGGCTCACTGCAACCTCTGCCTCCCTGGTTCAAGCGATTCTCCTGCATCAACCTCCTGAGTAGGTGCGATTACAGGCACCCACCACTACGCCTGGCTAATTTTTGTATTTTTAGTAGAGATGGGGTTTCACCATGTTAGTCAGGCTGGTCTCGAACTCCTGACCTCAGGTGATCTACCCACCTTGGCCTCCCAAACTGCTGAAATTACAGGCATGAGCCACCACGCCCGACTTGTCTGCAATGTTCTTTTCCCCAGGTCCTTACATGACTGACTCCTCTTTATTTAGATGTTAATCAGATGTCACCTCCTCAGAGAGGTCTTCCTTGCCTTCTATAATCAAAGGTGCTTCCCATTTCCCTACTCCCACCACCTAGTCACTCTCTGTCCCAGTATTCATTTTATTTTTCATGTACCATTAATTCAAATTGTATTATTTAACTATTTGTTTGCATCTTTGTAGCCTTTCTCCTACCCTTGGATGTGTGCTCCATGAGAGCAAGGACTTTATGTTTGATCTGGCATCTCCAGTAAAGTAGGAAGGAAGAAGGGATGGTTTAGAGGGAGTGGGAGAAATGATGAAAAGGAGATAATTAAAAGTCGTCAGATCATCCAAGGCTGACACTCCTGATATGAACATCAGTCTTTAGTTTTTTCTCTTGCTCTCTGAAATTTGGTTTAAGAAATATGTACAAATATAAATCATTTGCTTTTTTTTTTTTTTAATGTTTGGCATTATATAGTTTCTGTTTCAGTACTAGCCAGGGTGGAACTCTCTGAAGTTACAATATTTGAAAGTGAAAGTGAGAGAGTCTGGGACACATCTGTTGCTTTTATTCATTTTAAAAATTCACACAATCTTAAAAGCAATACAGTCCCACAGTTAAGTGATGGCCTGACTTTTAGAGACCTGCTAGTTCCAGCAGTTCCATTCCTAGAAGAGCATAATTAGAAAATTCACCAAATTAGCTAATTATTTCAACCAACGGTCACTGAGCCAACAGGGCTGCTACCATGACCAGCGTAGGTCAGACTACCTTGACAGAACTTAAGGCTTTATTTCCTCAAGTTAAAAAAGGAAAAAAAAAGGAAATGGCTAAACTACTTGTTTTATAGCCTATTATGCTTAAGTAGAAAAAATTTTTTTTTTTTCTTTTTCTTGTTTTTTTTGAGACAGAGTCTCACTCTGTCATCCAGGCTGGAGTGCAGTGGTGTGATCTCGGCTCACTGCAACCTCTGCCTCCTGGGTTCAAATGATTCTCCTGCCTCAGACTCCCAAGTAGCTAGGACTACAGGCACGTGCCACCAGGCCTGGCTAATTTTTGTATTTTTAGTAGAGATGGGGTTTCACCCTGCTGGCTAGGCTGGTATCAAACTTCCGACCTTGTGATCCACTGGCCTGGGCCTCCCAAAGTGCTAGGATTACAGATGTAAGCCACCACTCCTGGCCAGCTAGAGATTTTTTTTCCCCATAAGTTATTGAGGTACAAGTGGTATTCGGTTACATGAGTAAATTCTTCAGTACGAGTAGAGATTTTATATTGCATTTTTATCATGTGTGAATTTCCATAGTTATCTGGGTATTTGAGTCTGTAGGTGGAAATACACAAATAGGAGGTGAAAGAAGGTCTGGAATTTGTATTCTTTCCTGTCATCCCAAAGAGTCTTCAGCAGCTCCTCTGTCCATCCCAGGTGCCCCTACCAGCTCCTGCTGTTTTCCTGCTAATATATTAAAACCCCACTGGAGACTATGGCATGACCCTACTGGCCCCTCCCTCGCCTCCGCATTTGCTTCCCTGTTGCCAGAAGAGCTGTGTCACACCACATCTGAACGTTTTATTTTTATACACAGTAAAACTGTCAAGCAAAGCAGTGGTGGCTGAGCAAGCTGGTAATTAATGCTGTCACTTGCTGACATGGCTCTTTTAATTTAGTTGACATAGCTATGTTGAAAGAACCAGTTTAATGGCCACAACCCTGCTTTTAGGTCTTAAATGCAAAGGACAGAATTGGAAAGTAAGTGAATTTTAAAATCTACCTTAATTTTCAAATGAAAGGTATATGGTCAGATGTTTTAAACAAAAACATGAAACTTTGAAAACACAGAGTACCTCTGAAGAGCTGTATTTTGTAAACACGAGGTTATGAATAAATGACTGTATAAGAGGGTTGGATTATAAATATATTTTAGTCCTGAAGTATGAAATTAATGCTTGAAAGCAGCCTGTTTCTTGGTTTTCTCATATGAGCATTTTGAACCAGGCATACACACTCTAAACAAAATAGGGGTTTTTAAGGTATAGTTTTTCAAAAACATTTGGTCCATAATTTATTTTCTTTTAATGAACACTTTAATTTTCATTTATATTACATTTTTTCATTTGTATATTTTCATTATGTATTTTTCATTTATGTTTCATTATATATTATATATTATGTATTTTCATTATATATTTTTCATTTATATATTTTAAATTATGTATTATACACTTCATCATGTATTTCATTATATATTTTTCATTTCATTTATTTCATTTTATAGATGAGAACACTGAAGCACAGAGAAGTTAAGTAATTTGCCTAAGTCACACAGCTAGTTGTTGCTCTTATTTCCTGGCCCATGCTGCTTCACAGTGAATATGCTAACAATGAATGGGAAAGAGTCTGTTACTAGATTGGGCTTACATACTTGAAGCCAAACGTGACAGCTCTTGCTCATATTTAGACCTCTTTTCATCCAGTTTTCTTGACTTGGGGGCTCTAAAAAAAAAAGTAACAATTACTCTACCAGATGCCTGAAGGTTTTTCAGGCCATTTGCCCATTTTATTCAGTAGCTGATGACCAAACACCTCTGCCAGGGTTTTTGCTCACAATGCAATTTTGCTTATGGAAAATTTGTGAAACTCACTATCAAAAGATACTCAATTGGTCTTTCCTTTCAAGCAATTTTCTTTAATAGTTGTGTCCAAACAGTTGGGAAATATGTTAAGGTACTGTAATATAATTAAGGTTTGATGTCCTTTCATGTCAGACACCAAAAATATCAAAATATATAGATAATGACAGACTTGGGAGCTTAGTCCTTCACATTAAGAAAGATCTGAGTTTTCTCTTTTTTAATACTTTAATTTACTAATCCTAGAAACTTAAAAAATATCCAGAGGTCAGAAAAAATAATAACCCATTTCTGTTTTCCAAACCAACAACAAAGAGTTATTTTTTACCACCATTCAGATCTTAAAAAAAGGTATTTCATAAGTGAAGTGGAAAAATGAATAATTTTAGTTTATTTCTGATAAGAATATTATAAGAAATTCTCATGCGCTCTTATATTTTAGATGCCCCCATGTGATTTTTAGTGACCTCTTCTAAATGACGTTTTTAAAAATTGACCCCTAATAACAGTTTGTTAATAGGACACCCCAACATTATTTCCAGATAATCAGGGTATCACTTCATTGAACTTCCCCCTCCATGATTTTCCATTATTTTCACAGTCTGTAGGCAATCAGCTTATAAAATTGGTTTTCCATTTTAAGTGCTAAATCAAGTGCTAAGCTTATTTTGTCTTACCCACAAGCAGCCTTATGCCACAATGGTGTTGTCTGAAAGGAGGACTTTTCTTCGTATTTCGTGTGCTAATATTTTACCTGCAAATTAACTGCCTGCTTGCTGTTTGTCACCAAAAAAAAAATCTGAAGACTTTTTAACAGTATATAGGATATCTTATAACCAGAAAAGCTTCAAACACGTCTTCTAGGAGTGCTCACATTAACGAGTACAAGATTGTGATATAGAAAGCTTTCACAAATGCAGCTGCCTACTGGAAGGCCACAGCTGACGTCTGTTATTCCATTAGTTATTCCATTATGAGCACCAACAACACACGCCCCACTGTGGTCTGTGTAGCCCAGACCAGTCAGGGGCTTGTGTGCTACATCATCTCACAAAGACAGGAGCAAATGTTCAAGTTGACTTCTCCCCTGTGTACAAAATTTTAATTGACTCCAACAGTCACTGGGAAGAGAAGCTCATCATTTAGTAAAGGACACAAAGAACCAAGTATTTCTAAGTGAAGAGGCATGAGACCAAAAATTAAATTTAGGGAGCATCAAGATAGAGAGTTAAATGAAACCTGAAAATTTTTGCAAATAGTGGGTGTAAGGGTTATTGCCGAGTTTAAAATGAGGAAACTGAGGCCAGTAAAAGAAAATTGAATGCCAATTTATTCAGCTCCCCGGCGAGGTTCTATGGTCCCAGAAAGGAACCAGAGAAGTTGTGCCTGGCTTCCCGAGGCGTGGGGCTTTTATAGCAAGTGAGGAGGAGTAGGGTGTCTTGACTGGCTATGAGGGAACAGGACATGGACGGGGCAAGCTGCTATTGGTAGGTAGGCGGGATTTCTGGTGAGCGAGCTGCCCGGGGAAAGTGGGACCCCGGACAGGGCAAACTGCTATGGGCAGGTTTTGGCGGGGCTTCTTTTACATTTTGGCGGGGTTTTTCAACTGCGGGCTAGTGATCCTACTATTTAGGAAGATCCAGCCCTGATTAGACTCGGTTCCCCCTCTTAATATGAGGGCCTGTTTTTCTGATGGTGAGTAAACCGGTGGCGTGGCCATGGTGAGGAACAGGACCGGAGTGGGAGCTAGCCTGGTACTGGTTAAGGATTTTGCTGCCGCATCTGCCCTTGCATTGCCCCGGGAAATGGCATCCTGCTGGGCCTGGTGCCCTCAGCAGTGGATGACAGCAACTTCTTTGGGTAGTGACAGGGCCTGCAGGAGATTAGAGACTTGGGTAGCGTTGATTATAGGGGACCCCTTTGTGGTAAGGAATCCCCGCTCCTTCCAGAGGGCAGAGTGGCAGTGGATAATAAGAAAAGCATACTTTGAGTTAGTATAGATATTTGCTCGCTTCCCCTGTGCTAGTGTGAGAGCCCGGGTTAGGGCAATGAGCTCTGCCTTTTGTGCTGTGGTTCCATTGGGGAGGCGACGTGCCTTGAGAGTGGCTGAATCTGTGACTGCTGCATAGGCGGCTTTTCGTCGCCCCTCGGCTGTCACTATTGAACTCCCATCTACATAGAAGGTAAGGTCTGGGTTAGGTAGAGGAAGGTCAGACAAGCCCTCCCAAGGTTTAGCAAATGCATCTGTTAGTTCAGGGCAGGAATGGGCTGAGGGGGAATGGGATGGAAGGGGAAGTAAAGTAGCGGGGTTGAGTGGAGAAGTGGGATGAAGGCTAACTGATGGATTTTCACTAAAGAGTAGATGAAACTCCTGCAGGCGAGAGGGCCCCAGGTGAGCGAGAGATTTGTGGGAGAGGAGGTTGGTTAGTCGATGAGGAGAGAACACTGAGATGGGCTGGCCCAGGGTAAGTTTTAGGGATTCCTTGGTAAGCTCCGTTGCCGCTCCCAGGGCTTGCAGGCAAGACTGCCATCCCCTGACTGTAGGGCCAAGTTGCTTTGATAAATAGGCTACAGGACGATATATGGGGCCCAGGGGTTGGGTTAGGACGCTGACCACAATACCCTGTTTTTCGTTAGTGAACAGGTGGAAGGGACGGTTGAGATCTGGCAGTTGGAGTGGGGGTGCTGTGGACAAAGCAGTTTGTAAGGTTTTAAAAGCCTGTTTTACAACCCCAGGATGGGAGAGGGGTCCCGTGGGTGTGTCCTTAGCAGCCACATACAGAGGTTTAGCTAGGGAGGCAAAATTAGGTATCCAGTGGTGGAAGAATCCTGCAAACTCTAAAAAGGAGAGAATCTGGTCATCCGTCTCCGGGGGCTGTAGTGAAAGAAGCACCTTTCGGTGATCTGTTGTTAGGCTTTTAGTTTTGGGGGTTAGGCACATGCCCAAGTAGACCACTGAGGTGACTGATAGCTGGGCTTTGGAAGGAGATACCTGGTATCCCTGAGATCCTAGAAAGTTAAGGAGAGTGGCAGTATGCTGTTGAGACATGGAAAGGGAGGGGCTACAGAGTAATAGGTCATCCACGTACTGGAGAAGGAGACTGGGTTGGAGGGGACAGGAGCTAAGGTCAGTTGCTAAGGCTTGTCCAAAAATGTGGGGGCTGTCTCTGAATCCCTGAGGCAGGACCGTCCAGGTGAGCTGTTGTGACAGGTTGGTGTCAGGATCGGTCCAGGTGAAGGCAAAGAGAAAGTAGGACTCAGGGTGAAGGGAGATGGTAAAGAAGGCGTCCTCGAAGTCGAGAACTGTAAAATGGGAGGTAGTGGAGGGAATGTTTGATAATAGAGTTTATGGGTTGGGGATTACAGGGTGGAGGGGTACTATCACCTCGTTGATAAGGCGCAGGTCCTGAACTAGGCGGTAGCTGCCAGACGGCTTTCGGATCGGCAAGATACGAGTGTTACAAGAGGAACTGGTAGGAATAAGTAGTTCCTGAGCTAGCAGGAAGGTGATAATAGGCTTTAGGACTTGACAATGGGTTTTTGAGATAGGGAACTGAGGACGTGAGGGAAAGGGGGCAGGATCCTTGAGAAGTATTTTCACTGGGGTGTGGTGTTTGGCTATTACAGGCTTGGAGGTATCCCATACTGAGGGATTGACTATGTCAGGAGGGATAGGGGGTTGGGGTAAGGAGTTAAGACAGGGTGTGGTGTCGGTTAGGAGGGGCAGTAGGAGGTGGGTGGGTAATGGGCTTGAGTGTTGGGGGCCAGAGAGCTGGAGAGTGGCCCCCACAGTCTGGAGTATATCTCATCCTAAAAGGGGAACTGGACATGAGGGTATGATTAAAAAGGAGTGAGAAAAGGGCTGTCCCTCGAGGACACAGGCTAAAGGGTGGGTTTGATTAGGACAGGATGGCGTTCCATCAATTCCTGTGACTGAAACCTGGGAAGGTATGCTAGGCCCTGAGTAGGAAGGCAATACAGAATACGTAGCCCCCGTATCCACTAAGAAGGAAATGGACTTACCTGCTACCTGCAGCGTTACCCTGGGCTCGGCAACGGTGAATGGGGTTCTCAAGTCTGGGTTGCGTCAGTTGTCCAGAAGGCTGAGGAGTTCAAGCAACGGGATTGCTTCCTGCAGACCGGCCTGCCATCCACATAGAGGTGTGGGGGGGTGGCCCTATAGTCTGGGACGGGCACTCGCTGCACCAATGTCCCAGCCGCTTGCATTCCGGGCAGGGCTTGGTAGGTGGTCGGGGACATGGACAGTAATGTGCCCAGTGTCCTTCCTGACCGCACTTGAAGCAGTGCCCAGGCGGAACACCTCCTGAGTTTTTGGTGTGCTTCAATGGACCCCCCCTCAGCAGGTGCCTGGTGGGCTGCCAGACTCAGGGCTGCCACAAGAGCTTGAGTTTGGAAGCTTACCTTTTGGTGTAGATGAGCCTGTCGGGTTGCCTCAGCCTTTTCCTCTCGGCCATTAAAAACTTTAAATGCCATGTTTACCAGATCTCGTATGGGAGTTTGGGGGCCCTCCTCTGCTTTTTTAAGTTTCTTTGTAATGTTAGCCGCAGACTGAGAGATGAAATGGGTGGTTAGAACTGTAGCCCCTGCTAAAGAGGCCGGGTCCAGCCGGGTATGAAGGATCACAGCATTAGTTAATTGGTCAATGAATGTGGCTGGGTTCTCAGTAGGACCCTGAGTTATTTCCCTTAACTTAACATAATTAACTACCTTTTGGGCTGCGCTTTGCATGCCTGCTAGGAGGCACTGTAGCATTTGGTCTCAGCAGTGGCAGCCATCTTGACCGATTTGATAGTCCCAATTAGGGTCAGCTTCGGGGACTGCTGCCGCACCTACTGGCATTTGATTGTTTGTCAGATGTACCTGATCAGCGTGTGCCAAGGCCGCCATAAAAATGCAGTCACGTTCATCTGGAGTAAGGGTGAAGGAAAGGATTATATAGATATCATGCCAGGTGGGGTCGTATGCCTGGGTGAGGTAGCGAAATTATTTGGTGTAAGCAGTAGGATTGGTGGAGAATGACTCTAGGTGTTTTTCAATGGCTGATAGATCAGAGAGGGAGAAGGGAACATGCACTCGAACAATGCCCTCTGCTCCAGCCACCTTGCAGAGGGGACAAAGGAGAGAGGTTTCATCCTTAGGAGCACAGCACAAGTGAGTGTGAGCACTAACAGGAGAGGCTAGGTTGGGACCAGGAAGAGGAGGAGCTGGAGGGGGTTGAGGTTCTGCATAGGGTGGAGGATTAGTGGGTCGGGAGGGTGGAAAGGAGAGTTCTTCGGGCAGTTCGGGGTCTGAAAAGGAGGAGGAGGATGGTAGAGGGGCCCAGGGCAGTGAGGGAGTTTCTTTGTCCAGGAACACCTGTGCAGTGGTGCAAGAGGAACAGAGGGTGGGGCGGAAGCAAAGATACCAGAAAGCCTGAATGTAGGGGACCTCCGACCATTTACCATTCTTTTGGCAAAAGTTATCTAACTCTGTCAGGACATTGAAGTCGAGTGTGCCTTCTGGAGGCCACTTAGACTGGTTGTCCAGAGGATACTGTGGCCAGGCCATGGTGGAGAGGAAGAGCAGCCTTTTCTTTTTTATGGAAAGACCCAGTTTGGGTAAGTTTTGAACTAGACATCCCAATGGCGACTTGGGGTCTAGGCGGGACTCCTGATTACCCATAGTTCACTCTTTTTTGCGGGGTAGTTAGGGGTGAGGAAGGGTTATGAAAAGATATTATATCCGACATGGGCAGAAATACTTCTTTCCTGGAGGGGGTGGCTAAGAGAACCTACAGGCTGCAATGATTATAATAAGAAAGAAAATAAAAAAGACACAGGGCTAAGGTTATCTGCCACATGGAAAAATTGGAGGAAGTAAGACCTCAGTGGTAGAGGAAGAGTAAGAGGAAAAAGGAGAACAGAGTTATTTCTAGGGGCGTGAATTCGGTAAAGTTTCCCTGAAGCCAGTGGCCTGTTACCCACTGTAGAGTATCTTTTACCTCTAGGGAAGCAGGCCTAACCCACTGTATATCAGCTAACAGGAGTCTAACAAAACTGGCGAATCTACAATAAAGACAGAACCACATATAGGATTGACGAACAAAGGATGGGTGCCCCCCAGATGGGAGACCAGTCTGATGCCTTCCTGGCCACATCCCCAAAGGGATGGGGCATCTTGGCTAAGGTGTACCCGTATAACCCCTGGGCCTGGTCACCTCAGAACTTTCAGTCCTGAGGTGAATCACCATTATGCCTTATGATGTCCCCATGGAACCATGGGTTGAGGTCCACACAAGCCCCGTAGCCGTTCAGCCATGGGACTACACATAAACTCACTCACTCACTCACTCGTGCAGGGGTTAGGAAGAGAAACTGAAGGTACAGTTACCTTATAAACGGGAGTTGGTATGCCAAAGGGCTAGTTTGAGATAGACGTTTTAGTGGTGCGAGCTGGGGGTTCAGTCCTGCTCCTGGGCAGGGCCCGAGTTTGCAAACGGGGCTTCTGACTGCCCAAACCTCGGCCGCTGCCACAGAGATGATCGGAAGGGCGACTCCAGGCCACACCACCGAGCAGAAGGGTTCAGGAAGGTGTGGATGTCTCCCTCAAATTCCTGACCCTGAGAAACTCTCTTATGGGGCGAGAAGACAAGAATGTAGGGACGTCTCCTATACGCTCAAGTCCTTGGAATGGGGCCGGGGCCCTGGGCCCATGGCGAAAGGAGTCCCTGACGCCACCATGATTACAGACAGGGAATCCACGAAGCAAGCAGCAGGAGAGGTTATGGGTAACAGAAGTCTTGCCTAATGGCAGAGTGGCTCCCTGGTTGGGCTTCGGGTGGAAGAGTCAGTTTCCCTGAGGAGGGGTCTTACAACTCCTCCCAGGTTTCGGCACCACTTGTAAGGGTTATTGCTGAGTTTAAAATGAGGAAACTGAGGCCAGTATACGAAAATTGAATGCCAATTTATTCAGCTCCGGGCGAGGTTCTATGGTCCAGGAAAGGGGCCAGAGAAGTTGCGCATGGCTTCCCAAGGCATGGGGCTTTTGTAGCAAGTGAGGAGGAGTAGAGTGTCTTGATTGGTTATGAGGGAACAGGACGTGGACAGGGCAAGCTGCTATTGGTAGGTAGGCGGGATTTCCAGTGAGCGAGCTGCCCAGGGGGAAGCAGGACGTGGACGGGGCAAACTGCTATTGGGCAGGTTTTGGCAGGGCTTCTTTTACGTTTTGGCAGGGTTTTTCTACTGCGGGTTAGGTGCTGAGTGCAGACCCTAGTGGCGAGTGCAGATTTTGGGTGCTGAGTGCAGAAATGGGCATTGGGGGAGCTACGTGGCGGAGCTAGGTGCTGAGTGTTGGGCTTGGTGCTGGGCGCAGAGTGGTGACATAGTTTTTTCCCTGGAGAGGGATGGGCATGTCCAAGCTCCTGGCGAGGCAAACCAGCCTTACAGTGGGAAAATGAAGGTTGTGGGGAAGATGGTAATTTGTAGTTAGAGCAAAAGAATTATGAAGATCAGGAGGGTCTTGCTAATACCAGAAAGTCAGTAAAGCTATCTTTACTTCTTACTAGCTTGTATTGTTGACTTCTAGAAATGAACAGCTTAAGAAAACTTAATGTACCCCTAACTGTTAGATAACTCTTTCCTCCATTTACATCAGCCAGAAGAGGAAAGGAAGGAGGAACCCTAGTAACTTGCAAGCTTTCACTCTCTGAAACATTAGGAATTACACCCCATAAAAAGGTCCAGCCCTGGACTTGTACACCAAAACAAGCAATGATGCTGTCTTTAAAGGAAAATGTTGATAGGAGTGTCTGTGTATGCACATACATGCTTTTAATGTAGAGATGTCCTTTCTTACTATGATACCATAATCAAAAAACATAAAGAAAAAGTTAGCAGATTCAACTACATAAAAATATTGAATTTCTATTTGGCAGGAAAAGATGGGTATACATTTAAAAGCTAATTACAGGGTAAGCACAAGACCAAAAAAAATATATTATGACACATAACGAAGTTCTATACAAAAACTGCAACTAATTAATAAGGACCACAATAGGAAAAGGGCTTTAAAGGTAGCTTCTTGTCAGTAAGAGAGATGTAAATAGCCAATAAACAGTGAAAAGTGCTTACCTTCTTTAATAATTAAAGAAATTCAAATTAAAACAACGAGATCATTTCCTCTGAAATTGTCAAGGGTTGAAAACTTTGATAGCCTATCATGTTCTTGACAATAGGGGGAAATCCAGCCCTCTCCTATATTTTGGTGTAGTATATTGAAGGGCAAAAACATCCCCAAAACTTTAAGTGGTTATACCTGCTGACCCAGCACTGCATGGCTGGAAAGTTCCCCTATAGAAATATGTATACAAATAAGGTAAGATACCTTCATGCAGATGCTTACTGAAGCAAATTCTTTATAAAGAACAACAACAAAAAGAAGTAAAACTACATTTCATCACCATGGGATTGGTAAACTAAAAGACATCAGCAAAATGGAATACTTGAGAGCTACTTTTAAAAATGAGCATGATTTATATTTATTGAGACAAGAAGTCTATACTCTATATAGAGAGAATATATATAGTATACTATATTATATATTATATATACACACATGTATACATATGTATATATAATGTAATGTTACATACATATATACATATATGTATAAATATATATACATTGTATATTATATAATATATACGTAAATATGTATTAAAATATATGTGTGTGTATATGTGTATAAAGACAGACCCTCACTCTGTCAGCTAGGCTGGGGTGCAGTGGCATCTCAGCCCACTGCAACCTTGATCTCCCAGGCTCAGGTGACCCTCCTACCTTAGCCTCCTGAGTAGCTGGGACTACAGGCGTGTGCCACCACACCCAGCTAATTGGTGTATTGTTTTTGTAGAGAGGAGGTTTTGTCATGTTTCCCAGGCTGGTCTCAAACCTATACTATTTTAATAGAACAATCTGTATAGAACATGCAGAATATATAGGATAATCATACTTTTTGAAAAATAAACATGTCTGTGTATGTGCAGAGGAAGAGTGATACACATCACGTAGTAATAGATTCGTGGCATTGGTGATTTTTATTGTTTTCATGAAGAATTTCTGTATTGCTGGCACTTTCATTAATGTGGTTTACTTTTTAAAAATGAACTTATTCGTTAGCGTAACTTTAGGTTCACAGCATATTTGGGTGGAAAGTACAGAGTTTTCCTGTACCCTGTTTCTCTACACACATTCATCCTCCTTCACTATCTCCATTCCCAAAATGGTTGGTTTGTTACAATTGATGAGCCTTAATTGATACATTATTATCACCCAAGGTCCATAATTTACCTGAAGGGTTCAGTTTGTGTTGTGCATTCTATGGCTTTGAGCAACTGTACAGTGGCAGCATGTATCCACCATTATAGTATTGTACATAATAGTTTATCTGTCTTAATTCTCTGTGCTCTGCCTATTTCTTCCTTTCTCCCAACCCTTGGCAATCACTGATGCTTTTACTGTCTCCATAGTTTTGCCTATTCCAGAATCCACGTAGTTGGACTCATACAATAGGTAGCTTTTTCAGGCTGGCCTTCTTCACTTACGCAATTAAAGTTCTTCCATATCCTTTCATGGCTTGACAGATCACTCCTTTTTAATGCTGAATAATATTCCACTGTCTGGACGAATCACAGTTTATTCACCTACTGAAGGACATCTTGGTTGCTTCCAAGTTTTGGCAATTATGAATAAAGCTGCTATAAACATACATGTGTAGCCTTTTGTGTGGGCATTCATTTTCAGTGCATTTGGGTAATTACCAAGGAGTATGACTGCTAGATTGTAAGTTAAGAGTATGTTTAATTTTGTTAGAAACTGCCACATTCTTCCAAAGTGGCTGGACCATTTTGCATTCCCACCAGCAATGAAAGCGAGTTCCTGTTGCTTTGCGTTCTCACCAGCATTTGGTGTCAGTGTTCTGGATTTGGGCCATTTAGGTAGGTAGTGGTATCTTGCTATTGTTTTAATTCAAAATTCTGTAATCACACATGATATGGAACATCTTTTCACATGCTTACCTGTCACCTGTATATCCTCTTTGTGAGGTACCTGTCCAGGTCTTTTGCCCATTTTCTTATAGTTGAGTATTAAGCATTCTTTGTATATTTTGAATAACAGTCCTCATCAGATATGTGTTTTGTAAATATTTTCTCCAAGTCTATGGTTTGTTGTCTTCTCATTCTCTTTGTCTTTCATGTAGAAGTTTTAATTTTAATGAAGTCCACCTTATCAATTATTTCTTTCATGGATCATGCCTTTGGTATTTTATCTAAAAAGTCATCTTTGCACCTAGGGCCAATGACATTTTCTCTTCTTCTAAAAGTTTTATAGTTTTGCATTTTACATTTAGGTCTGTGATCCATTTGGAGTTACCTTTTGTGAAGGATCAAAGGCCTGAGTCCAGATTCATTATTTTGCAGGTGGACAGCCAGTTATTCCAGCACTATTTGTTGAAAAGACTATCTTTGCTTTACTGTATTGCCTTTGCTTCTCTGGATTGCCTTTGCTCCTTGTCAAAGATCAGTTGACTATATTTACGTGATATGTGTTTTACTATAACCATAACAAAGAATGTAGTATACAATTTTTTTTTTTTGAGACAAAGTCTCACTCTGTCACCCAGACTGGAGTGCAGTGGCACCATCACAGCTCACTGCAGCCTCAACCTCCTGGACTCACATGATTCTCCCACCTCAGCCTCCCAATTAGCTAGGACTACAAGCACATGCCAACATACCCAGCTAATTTTTGTATTTTTTTTTGTAGAGACTGAGTTTTGCCATGCTGCCCAGGCTGGTCTCAAACCCCTTAGCTCAAGCAATCTACCTGCCTTGGCCTCTCAAAGTGCTGGGATTACAGGCTTGAGCCACTATGCCCAACCAGAAATTTTTTACATGAGGGAATTTTAATAAAATTTGCAGAAAACAAAACAACCATATCTTCATCCCACAGAAATGACCAGGGTAGAGCTAGTGCAGGCCAGAGGATACCAAACAGGATGAAGAGGGTCTGGTGGATGGAAAGTTCCCTGGAGGGAAAGGAGGGTGTGTAAAAGAGCATCAGAAGACAAACCTGCTTCAGAATCCAGAGTTCTGAGGGAGTAGAGACCAGATGGGAAACTGAGTCCCAGGAAGGGAGCTAAGATTGGCATCCTAGGGTCCTAACTCACATAGGAAGAAGCAGGAAGAGCTTCCAGACAGATGGGTGGATTTGCACAAAGGACACAGTGCTTGGTCTGGAGCCAGTGGTTTATGGTCTGTCCTTGATAAGCTGCCACATGCTGGTGGGAACACAGTGGAAGCCTGAGTGAGCCAAGGCTCTGTAGGTGGTGGTGGCTGTTGGTGTTGGCAAAAAAGGCTGGGATTGCTTCCCAACCGAACTTCATTTTGCTATCTCAGTCATTGGTAATTAGACACTTCTGAATGTATAATTGCACTATCTCAGTCATTGGTAATTAGATACTTCTGAATGTATAATTGCAGATTCTTCCAGAAGATAATGGTGGTGTTGTGGCTCCCTTATAGATTACCTCTATTTTCAGGAAATTATCCAAGTTTTCCTTGATTTACTCACTCACCTTCCCAATTGTTTTTGAGTGTTCTGTTAAGTTTGCAGGCTAAGTAGCGAGTGGGTTGGTGGAAGTGAATATTAAAGGGATTCAAGGCACAGTTTCTTAGCCCAAGGGACTCACAGCCACTTCGTAAAATAAATAAGGAGAGTCACACACTTAAGGTACAATGTGATAGGTTAGAAGGGCTAAAAAAGTTAAAGGTTTTGACTGTATTTGCTTAGTAACTGTGATCTGAGGCAAGCTACTTCAGAATCAGTTTTTGCATTGGTATAATGACCTAGTACCTGGTACAAGGTCAATACTTAATACAATAGTGCTATTATCATCAAAGTGCCATAGAAAGAAGTGAAATGCGGTGTAAATTCAATGATGCTTTTCCAGGAATGGAAAAATAAGAATGATAATATCTTGGGATTATTGTGAAGGTTATAAATAATCTTTTCTTGCAAGTTACTTAAACATACAAAAAACCTTCATTATTCTCTACTAATACTTCTAGTAAACGTGGAAACAATTGCTGCTTATTTTTTTAAAAAGTGGTTACCTTTTTTTGAATGCACAAGAGTAAATTTCTTCCCAGAGAATGCTCAGTAGGCTTTTTTATTGTCTTACGTACCCATCAGTTTAAGAATCTTGTGCATTTCGGGTCTTGAAGCATTTCTGCTTTACAAAGTATTTTCTCACTTACTGTAAAATCTTTGTGTGGCATATTTTGAAACAGTAAATAGAAATATCAAATTTATGTCCAGGTGTGCTCCCAACAGGAGGCTTAGCCCAGTTGTAAGAGTCTTAGAGTAGGAGTCTTGACTGGTAGTATCATCACAATTCCAAGTTGAGGGCCCCAAAAGATTCTGAACACTGAAGAGGTGTGGCCTCCAAACCCCAAGATTTTCTCAGCCTAATATACAACCTTTCACACCATTAGAAAGACCTGCAATCTTTACCCCAATCAAGGATGAGCTGGTCCTGTCTCACGCACACCCTGGACCACCACCCATGCAAGACAGCTCAAGCGTTGCACCTAGTCTGACTCAGCATGGCCTTAGCGATCGATCTGGTTGTTCAGTTAATAAAAAAGACTTCACTGAGCATACTTTATGTGGTCAGGATAGTGCTAAGTTCTGTAAAAGCTGTAAAAAACAAGGACTTCCATCAGGTTGATTCTGCAGGATGTAGCTTACAATTTGCTGTTTAGCTGCCTGCACTGTGGAGGACTTGCTCCTTCAGCCCTGCTCTATGCTTTGTTTCCAGAAGATCCCACAACCAACAAAGATTCTGGCCAAGAGTCAGAGTCTATTCCAGAATATACGGCTGAAGAGGAAAGGGAGGACAACCGGCTGTGGAGGACAGTGGTGATTGGAGAACAAGAGCAGCGCATTGACATGAAGGTTATCGAGCCCTACCGGAGAGTCATTTCTCACGGAGGTAGTCAAGCTCTGTGTGAATCTGGGAAATGGGGGAAGGGGGTAGTCTAGCTCTGTGTGAATCTGGGAAATGGGGGAAGGGGCAGCCATTTTATTTAAAATCAGAAATTGAGTCTAGAGTTCTCTGGAAAACCACATCTCAAGGGCCCTATTCTAGAGTCAATAATCAGGGAACCATAGAGCCAAGTATATTTCCTCATATTCAATTCAGTAAACATTTGAAATCCTACTAGGCAAAGACAACTTGCCAATATAAAACAGGCTTTTCATGCTGCTTATGTGATAGCTATCATCTTCTGTGCAAATTGACTGAAAGCCATAGTTGTCTAATTTAGATGTCTGTCTGAGATTCTTACCAGTCCATTGTAGGGTTGAACCAAATAGAGTGATGACACCATGGCCTGTATCATAACACTATGCCTGAGCTGCTTCTCATTACAAAATGATCTTTTCAGTCCTCTTCAGAAGCTTTGGGGATGTTTTTAGACTCAGCTTGGTAATTGTTCCCCCTACCTGAAGTTTGCCTTTCTGTAAGCTGCGGTAAATCTAGCAACCCCAGTCAAAGCCTCTACCTGCTTGGCGAGAGCCAAGAGAGAGAGAAAAGTGCGTTTTGTGTGTTTCCAGCACTTTCTCAAGGGCTCCTGGAGCATATGTGGCCTTGGTTAATTTGGGATTCACACAAAGTCAGATGAGCGCAAGCAACACGTTTAACGTTGTCGACTTCAGAAAACATCGACAGCGTTTTGATTTTTCTGCTTCCTGCCTTCCTTTCCTGAAGTCCTGAGGCACCGCTGTAACCACCCAGCTGTTCTAGAAGGAGTGTGAGCTGACAAGGCAGTTGTTGCCCTCTCAATTCACTCTTCCTTAATGAGGACAGGGAAACAACAGTCTTGGCACTGCAGTAGAACACTGCTTTTGTTTTCTATTATGACAAGCAGAGGATGTTTTGTTATTTCAATCAAACCTTCCTCTGCCAGCAGATTTTTCACCTTCCATCCCATGCATTGCTACCCCCCACGTAAGTATCAAGACCACCCAGGGAACCTGACCACTGTAGCAAAGGGGAATGCCAGTCCCCACCCTTGGCCAGGACTTTTCTTTTTCTTGCCTTACTGTTTGACCTGAAATGGAAATAGGACCCCCTGATCGCTGCTGTGGAGTCGGGGCAGTTTCCTCTAAGGGAGATCATGCCCACAGCCCTTTGGAATGAGACTTGGCCCAATCTTGCTGAAAGTGACAGATAGCTGGCTGTAGAGTCAACCCTTTTGTTTTTTATGTGAAAACCATAAGAGGAACACCCAGTCTTCCCCATCTCCTTTGCACCACCTATCAAGTATTTTTTTGGTTTGTTTTGTTTTTGAAAATAAAAATAAAACAGAGGCTGCCTGTAAGAGTACTCTGTTCATTTTTTAAAGTATTAAAAAATTAAAATGTCTGTCAAATCAAAGTCACCCAATGATAAGCCCTATAAATATTTTTACCATCAGCTCTTACATGGAGAGTCCCTGTGTTGAAAGGCAGCTCACGGTCCTGCTGCTCTCCTAGGGCTAGTTGTCTGCTAATATCCAGTAGACTTGTCTGCTTGTTCTTTAGGTGGGCTTGGGTGCCGTGGTCAAGCCCATCAGTCTGTTGTCCAAATCAGGAGAGAGTGAATATCATGAGAGCACTGATGGTCAGAAAATGCCACTGCTTCTGCTTGTCACAGTCCTTGTAACAATTCACCTGAGGCCTCAGGGCTAACCTGGTTTGCTGTGCTCTCTGTCCCTGCCACCTCCGCCCTTTGGCGTTTCTCTTCTCCATTCTATGTTGCAAGCTCAGTTTTTGTCTGTGTGACTGTCTGATTTGTTTTGATGAGAAGGCCACCTCCCCTCACCCCAGCCCTGCCTCGGCCCTCTCCAGGCACTGGCCTGCATGAAACGTGCCTCTGCCTAAACCCATCCGGAACTTTAGCGAGATGCCACCTTTTCCTACACCCTGACCGGCTTTTGTGCTCTGTAGGTAAAGATACTTGAGATGTTACTTCTGAATTTGCCAAAGCTTTGTCTTCCACTTTGGGAGTTTACACCACTCTCTTAGACCATAATGATGAGAAAGCTCCTTACTTACCAACCTACTGAGTTTGTCCTTCTGGCTTCTGACGAGCATTTAAAAAGCAGCAGTCACTTCACAGTGAACATGAATCTTGTTGGCTGCTTGGCATTTTGCTGTGAGGAAGTTTTCTCATTCAGGCCAAGAGAAGTATCAGCTGCACAGCGTTCTATGCCGAAAACTGTAAGGCAGAGGCGATCCAAAGAGCTCAGAAGTTAGCCCCAAAGCCAGGCCCTGCCAAGGGTCCCACCTGTTGAGAATACTGGTGGCATGATGGCAGTATTTGAATAAGTAATTCAGTCTTCAGCATTGGTGACCTTGATATGAGCTACTGCCAGAGGCCCTGCATACAATGTAGAAGAATGAGGCTCAAAACCTATCTCTGCCACTTACTAGTCTGTGACCTTGATACATTACTTATCTTCTCTGGGCCTCAATGAGCCCATGAACAATATCTCTGCCATCTACATAAATAAAAGTGGGATTTGGATGGTTTTGCTCAGCCAACAATATGGGGTCCCTCTGAGGCTTTTTTTTTTTTAACTTGGAGCAGAGAAACTCATTTAAATAATGGAGAACAATCACCCCAAATAATGTTAACAAGGAGTTTCCTTTCTTTCTTTTTTTTCTTTTTTTTTTTTTTTCACTTATTTCATTATAGGAGATACAGGTAACCTTCTCTGCAGTCTTGCTGGACAAATGACCCTGGAAATAATGAGGAGAAGAGTCACTGGCTGGTGTGTGTGTGTGTGTGTTTTGATTGCGACTGTGACATCTCTCCTCTGTCTCCATTCCATTTGCTGGCCAGCAAACTTGTGTTACATCCCTTTCATGCCTGTCTGTGTCACTCAGGTAAGGTTTGCGTCCTGGCTTCAGAGGGTCTCAGGAGATGCCCGGTTGGGTTGCTCAGGCACCCTACCCAGCATATACACCCTGAATTCACCTCACCTTTATTGGGAAGAGAGTCTAATGAAATAAATGTTTTAAAATCAGACTTCAAATGAATTATGCTGTTGCCAACAGGAAACTTTACTTGAGTAAGCTGCATACTTGAGAATAGAAATTGAGGGGTTAGCTGACCCCCTCCAAGGTATTTGGGAGGGGCAAAAAGTAAATGATCCTACGAATTCTAGTTATTGAACTTTGCCTGCAATTATAGCATTATCTGATTTTTTAACTTTAAATTTTTTTTAGCAGGAAGCAGCTACAGAAAAATTAAGGTATTATCTGAAATATCTCCCAAGCCTACCAATGGCACTGGCTCTTGATTTAGAAGGAAAATTTTTCTGTGGAATCTTTTTATTTCCCTTCTTTAATTATCTCCTCTCCTCCTATTTTCTTCCTTCTCTTTTTGGCTGTTCTTCCCTTCTTAAAGCTCCTCTACCAAAAAGTACAAACAGCCATTTTCATTTCTAAATTTCAGTACTTTTCATATTGAGACATTTCTTACTTAGACAGCAATCATGAAGTAGTAAGCTGATCCCATAGTGTTCCCTTAGTTGAATGAACTCAGATGAACATGATGCTACAACATTCAAAGGGCAGACTGCATTTACACAGTGAGCTGAACTGCCATTTAAAATGACGTCTGAAGTACTGTTGACAAACCTCGGTCTTTCCCTTTCAAAAAAAATTTCTTAGAAGTTCTCTGGCAATAAAGAAGTCAAAGTAACTGAGCAATCATGATAGTGAAATTACAGTAACACTCTGGAGCCAGACTGCTACATTTAGAAAGACTTTTGAAAGGATGCTTTCTTACTTGCTTTTAAGTTGGATTCATTATGTCTGTTGTCTCTTTTAATGAACTTTTGTTTTTTCATCGTGCTGAGGATGAACTGTTTATCTTTGTGATGTGAGGATTAGGATAGCTAAGCCACCATATCCTTTGTGGATTTCCATTTAGTTATGCATTCTTCAGAAATGAAATTATTTGTTTTAACAAGCAATTCTTATATTAAAATATATCTCCTCCTGCCATTTTCCTTCATCTTGCATTCTAAAAAGTAGTTGATAAATACCTGTATATTGGAAAAGACGGAACTAAAGCAAAAACATTCAGAGAGAAGCTCCTACGTTGCTCTCCCACAAACATGTGTTACATGAGTTGAAGACATACGTAGGTAGCATCTTCTAAGATATGTAGTATAAATACTGTATACAACAATATTGTATCACCACAAGTAGTGTAAAAATTGTATACGACTACCTTAAGTTAGTAATACACACACACCCATAATTGGGTATATTTTTAATCAGTATTACTCTCCTCCCCCATCGTTTTTTGCAGTAGAGTCACATTCTCTTGTAGAAAACATCTTATTAAACTGCTTTTCAAGAGTTAATTCACTCCATCCAGATCTATACACAGCCAGTACTTTACTACCATGTAATCACTAGTAGATATTTAGAGTTGTGAAAAAACTAACACATTGGTTTCTGGGAGGACTGAACCAGGCTTAAGTGTATCCTGTCTAGGTCCTACACAAAGCTTGGAGGAAATCTCTAGTTAATGATTCTACAGTCCAGAACTATATGACATAAATTGCAATTGTTTAGACAGGGATACTAAAAAATAAAAATTCAGACATTGCTTCCCTTTTTAAGTGGGAAAGACACATGACATTCCGTATAGCTGCCTCTGGGAGTCTGACTGACACCTGCTGAGTTTCAAAGAAACTATGGGAAATGGTAAGCTTGCTTAAAAGACAGGGCAATTCCAAAATGATGCCGGGGCTTTCAAAAGATGGGGAATGGTGCCCTGAAATGCATCTACATGTTCTTTGACCCCTGGAGTTTCAGTGGCCACACCGCCTGCTTTTCCCGCCTACTAGTTTCTCTGCACCACCTGGAGGTAGCACCTCTACCCCTCCGTCCCATGTTACTAGGAAGCAATTGTCAAATTTTCCGGCAAGTACAGAATTTCATACGACTGAAATATAATTTAGCCAGACCCATTTTTAGTTTTCCTTCTCTTACAAGAAGTAGTTTTCTTCCTCTTCACAGAATTCAGAATCTAGCCCCTTAACAGAACCCAATGTGTTGGTTTTTTCAGAACTCTACTCACGGGATGATTACACGGCAGTAAAATGTGGGCTGTATATAGATTTGTTGTTGTTGTTTTGTTTTGTTTGTTTGAGACAGAATCTTGCTCTGTCACCCAGGCTGGAGGGCACTGGCGTGATCTTGGCTCACTGCAACCTCCATCTCCCAGGCTTAAGCCATTCTGCCTCAGCCTCCCAAATAGCTGGGATTACAGGCAGGTGCCACCACACCCAGCTAATTTTTTTTACTTTTAATGGAGATGGGGTTTCGCCATGCTGTCCAGGCTGGTCTTGAACTCCTGGCCTAAAGTGATCCACCCACCTCAGCCTTCCAAAGTGCTGGGATTACAGGCCTGAGCCACCACACCCGGCTGGGGTGCATATAGATTTGGATGGAGTTAATTAGCTCTTGAAAAGCAGTTTAATAAGATGTTCTCTACAAAAAGACAGTGACTCCTCTGCAAAAAAGATGGGGAAAGATATGCCTAAAAATATACCCAGTTATGGGTTTGTTGTGTCATATAGTTCTGGACTGTAGAATCATTAAATAGAGATTTCCTCCAGGCTTTGAGTAGGAGGACAGGACATATGCTTAAGCCTGATCTAGTCCTCCAGAACCCAATGTGTTAGTTTTTTTCAGAACTCTAAATACCCACTGGCGATTACATGGCAGTAACATGTTGGACAGAGCAAGGCCATGGGTTCTTACACTGTCTGTAGATCCCAGGGGCACTACGGGCCTCAACATCAAAATCAAGATGTTTTACTTGTCTACTCACTAGTATTTGATCACTGGAGTGTGTGAGTCAGAGATTACATTGCAGTTCAGTGGCTAAATTCTCCCTTAAAATTAAGCAGTGTCTAAAACTAAAAAGAACTAAAGAGGATCAAACAGAGTATCTTTCTTAGCCATCAGAAGAAAGAAGTCGTATAAGTACGTATATATTAGCATTATAGAAATCAGACATTCATAAATCAGTCTTGCCCTCTCATTTGTTATATTTTTATACACCCTATTATTCACAACTGTGTACAACACATATAATCGTCCGTGATATATGAATAGCCTACATATGCAAATATAATTGCACTGTATATTTAACACTCTATAAACATAGATGTTCACCACTGAAAGATATGTGTGTAGTATATGTGTATATACTACAGCCCTATAGTCAATCCCCATTTCATGTAGCTAATATATCCACAAAGACACACTTGCCAAGGCTTCAGCTTTATCCATTAGGTCAGATATTACCTTGTTAAGAGCTTTCAATTGGTTACAAATGTCTTTTTGTTTGTCCCCCAGGATACTATGGGGACGGTCTAAATGCCATCATTGTGTTTGCCGCCTGTTTTCTGCCAGACAGCAGTCGGGCGGATTACCACTATGTCATGGAAAATCTTTTCCTGTGAGTGATACTTACAACGAAGTGCTTTGAGTTAATGTCTGTGGCATGTAATGGCAAATAGAGCATCTTTAATTAAAGAAGATAGATGATGTAGAATATTCTAAGTCTTCAATCAAAAGTCAGTAAGGTCTCTGTCAAAGAATGTTGCTCAAGGGCCTAAAACATTTAAAGGGGCTCTTGTCAGTAGAATAGACTAAAAGCAAAATAACAGAATTTTGCTTGCATTTTAAAATTCTGTAACATTTCCTTTGGGCAAAGTATTATTTTTGTTCCTTGATACATGTTCTTCGTCAGCTAAGACTGACTATAACCTGACTTCATTTATATCTGCCCTTATTTAACCTGAGTTACCCTTAATATTTGATAACATTGTTGACATTTTTGAAAGTCAGGATTCTTTCTAACCCATACATTTTTCTAGTGTACCTACATTTAAAAAATAGGTAACCATACCAATAAATGAGTAATACTGTCAGAGGAATGCTCTTAGGCAACTGTATTCTTCCCAAGGTAAAGAGATAATGGGCACAACTATTCTTAAATTTCATATACCCTGTACTTTTAATGTTATGTAATTATGGTGTCAATCACATGAAATATTTTATGTGGGAACTGAAAACATTCCTCTTCCTTCCTGTGATCAGATATGTAATAAGTACTTTAGAGTTGATGGTTGCTGAAGACTATATGATCGTGTACTTGAATGGTGCAACCCCAAGACGGAAGATGCCAGGGCTAGGCTGGATGAAGAAATGCTACCAGATGATTGACAGACGGTATGTGGGCTCTATTATTTAATCACTATTTTGACTTCCTCAATAGTAACCATATTGTATTCTCTTTTGGTCTACTAAAAATGTGATCACATTTTAGAAACATTGAGTTATGTGTATTTAAAACAATAAATTATAGTAATATTAATAAAAGTGTGAGTTGATGCCCAAAAGTTGAAATAAAGCAATTCCCCCCTAGATTTTATTAAATGTAATTCAAACCTGGCAGACCAAGTCTGTTTTAAACTATGCATGTGCTGTTGCCACAGGAAGGTGCAACTTGAGCTGATAAACCAAAATACCCCTGATTCTTTAGTGGTATCATGTGACCTTGCTGCCATTTATGTGAACTGGGACTATTGTGATTTGGAGAACCACTGTGCTCTTATTTCGACATTCGCTGTCAGTTCAAGTTAGCCACTAGATGTATATACTCTAAGAACACAACCATTCTATTTTACATTTATTTCTATGACAAAATGAGGTTCAAATCATACAAGTTTCAAATTATGTCTCAAAAATCATTCTTGTCATTAATCATGGCCATTCTATATATTCCCACCAGGTAATAGTAACTTGCATAAAACTCCCTAAAATATATATATATATATATTTTTTAGTTGGAATCTCATTGTCACCCAGGCTAGAGTGCAGTTGTGTGATCTCAGCTCACTGCAACCTCTACCTCCTGGGTTCAAGCGATTCTCCTGGCTCAGCCCCTTGAGTAGCCAGGACTATAGGCGCCAGCTAATTTTTTTAAAATTATTTTTAGTAGCGATGGAATTTCAACATGTTGGCCAGGCTGGTCTCAAACTCTTGACCTCAGGTGATTCGCCCACCTTGGCCTCCCAAAGTGCTGGATTTGCAGGCATAAGCCATCACGCCCAGCCTAAATTATAAATATTTGTATTTAGGAATATGTTTTATGTTTAATTCCCACTGAAAATGGGCTAAGAGTAATGTATTTTTTCTTTTTTCAAAATAGGTTACGGAAGAATTTGAAATCATTCATCATTGTTCATCCGTCTTGGTTCATCAGAACCATCCTTGCTGTGACACGACCTTTTATAAGGTATAGTTATTATTGTCATAAAGTAAAAGTACTACTAGTAGATTTTAAAAATATGTACTCATTGTCCTAAAAATAAGAATTCATAAACTAACAGTACCCAGGGAAATATATTTGTCTCTGCCTTTCCTGGAAAGTTACTTTGGACTAGTCATTGAGAGTCCCTAATTAAGAGAGAGAATGTTTTCATGATGCATATTTTCCCCCAGATCATTATAAGACATGACCTCTAAATTGCTTGATGTAAACACGAAGATGAAGTGGTAGGATTTTCATGCCACATTAGAAAGGGGAATAGGTAATACATTTAAAGTGATGTGTTATTATGTAGAGAATAAGAAAGGTATGGTAACATGACAATGGAAAACAAAGATGAATCAAAGGCAGAAACAGAGGCCATATCATGTCTTAATTGTTCCATTTCTTCTGAACAAACCTACACAATGTTTGTATAACTACCAAAGTTATATAGAGTCTGGGCAGCCATTTTGAGAGCTGTGTTTTGATCACCCATGAGGAGTCTTGGTTTCGATTCAGTGAATATTTATTTGTCACTTTTATTAGGTTCTATATAACCTTACATCTTGGGGGTGCAAAGTAAAATAAGATATGTTTCATAATATAGCAAGACTTCTAATAGTTAAATGAAAGGAATAATATTTATTTTCTAGATAGCTTTAAAAACAGAATAAAATCTTGCCCACCATTAGGGTACAGATTAGATTAATTGAAATTTTCTCATCTTAAAATTATTAATGAATTTTTTAAAAATTCTAATAACTTTTCTTCTGGAGATAAAACTTTAAAATCATTTTTTTTGTACATAGATTTTACTGTAGCTTCCAAATTCTACCTTTCTTGTTCAGTATTGACTTTATTTATTGTTCTTATTCCCCACTTCCAATGACCGAGTAGCAGGATTCACCTTCATTTCTCTGTGGCAATGATAGCTGTTTACCATACTATGTTAAATTGCTTTTAAAAATATCATGATCAATCAGGCAGGGTGGCTCATGCCTGTAATCCCAGCACGGGAGGAGGCAGAAGCAGGCAGATCTCTTGAGGTCAGAAGTTTGAGACCAGCCTGGCCAACAAGATGAAACCCCATCTCTACTAAAAACATAAAAAATTAGCTGAGCATAGTGGTGGCATGCCTGTAGTCCCAGCTACTAGGGAGGCTAAGGCAGGAGAATCACTTGAACCTGCCTTAGGTTCAGTGAGGAGGAGGTTACAGTGAGTCAAGATCATGCTAATGAACTCCAGCCTGGGCAACAGAGTAAGACTCTGTCTCAAAAAAAAAAAAAAAAAAAAAAGAAAAAAACATATATAAAATGACCTATTTAAGGTATACAAAGAGCTACTTCTTTTAATAATTTCAGAACATGCTTCAACTAGCGAGTAGGAATCAATGTATGCTGATAAGCTTTTAAAAAGTTTAATGGCTAGAAAAGTAAACATTAGCATTGTTACTGATTCATCAATGTTTAATAATTCAGCTCTCATAAAACAAATGTTTTTTCTTGATTAAATAATGTTAAAAGATAAACTTTAGACAAATTAGTTTATTTGAGCAAAAAATGATTTATGAATCCAGCATCACTTAGAACCAAGAGAGGTTCAGAGAGCTCCACCCAGCAAAGTGAGCAGACAGCATTTGTCCAGAGAAAAACAAGACGATGTATAGAAATCGCTTGATTGGTTACAGCTTAGCAGTTACCTTATTTGGGTACAGTGTGATGAAGCTTTTGTCTTATATGGTCATGGTCTGATCATTTGGCAACCGGTGATTGCTGAAGCCGAGCTGCTTTGATCGGCTGAGACAGCTAGTTTTTGCAAAAATATACTCATAAGTTAGGTTGGAATTTTATTTACATACTATGTTAGGTTGCAGTTTGCTACCTAGGAACTCCAAGTACAGAGAAAGCCTCAAGCCAAAATTAGTTTAACAAGAAAACATTTGTTACTGTAAGTATATTGAAAAGTATTATAATTTAACACTACCTATTGAAGGGAGCTTCGAGATAATAACAATGGCAACTGTAAGGGTTATTGCCGAGTTTAAAATGAGGAAACTGAGGCCAGTAAAGGAAATTAAATGCCAATTTATTTAGCTCCCGGGCATGGTTCCATGGTCCCGGGTAAAGGGGCCAGGGAAGTCGTACCTGACTTCCTGAGGTGTGGGGTTTTATAGCGAGTGAGGATATCCTGATTGGCTATGAGGGAACAGGACTTGGATGGGGATGGGGCAAGCTGCCGTTGGTAGGTAGGCAGGATTTCCAGCGAGCGAGCTGCCCAGGGGGAGTGGGACCTAGACAGGGCAAAATGCTGTTGGGCAGGTTTTGGCAGGGCTTCTTTTAAATTTTGGCAGGGTTTTCCAACTGCGGGCTAGGTGCCGAGTGCAGAGCTTGATGTCGAGCGGGGAGTGGTGACGTAGTTTTCAAGCGCGTAGAGGGATGGGCGTGTCCGAGCTCCTGGCAAGGCAACCGGCCTTACATTTCAACCCTTTCGATGATATAGGACGCCGCTTCTTTCTGGCTACTTCCTGCTGAATAGGGGTGGAGTCAGGGGGAGGGGTCAGTTGTCTGGTACCTCGGTTGGGAGTCGGACAGAGGGGTGAAGCAGCATCTAGTTTACGGCCACCCTGGAAATTTCTTTCATGTGGGCCTGTAAAAACGTGAGGAAAAAGGGGGCTAGCATTAGCGAAAGACAAATTACGATAATGGGAGCAATGATAGGGGTTAGCCAGGTAAGCATGGGGGATTGCCACCAGTTGAGAGACGAAGCTGGTGCATTCTGTTTCTTTCGGAGGTCTTCTTGGAGGCAATAGAGAGTGTTGACATGCTCTTCTACAAGGCCTGTTTCATTGATGTAGTAGCACTGTTCCTGAAGAAACAGACAGGTACCTCCTTTTTCCGCCATTAGTAGGTCAAGGCCCATTGGTTTTGGAGAGTTACCTGGGCCAGTGATGTGATTTGGAGGGAGGCCAGGGAGGTGCTGACGCTTCAATGGCCACTTGGAGCTTGTCTTCCAGTTGAGTGGCTAAAGTGACAGTGTAGCCCAGGGTGCTGCTTCCTATTCCAGCCGCTGCTAGAGAGGATGCTGAGGAGAGGCCAACCACTATTGGGAGGAAGACAGCTCCTTTGCTTCGGTGATTAGGGGAGGGTGCGATGAGGGATAGGAGCTCGGCTTGTCTGTACACTTTTAGCTGCGGGACCAAAGTGACAGGCACACAGGGGAAGGGAAAGGAGGCATTAATAACTTTGGTTAGGGCCCCATTACCCCAAAAGTATCCTTCTGGAGGCACGTAAAGGGAAGATTTTACTTTTACCGTGGTGTTGCAGCTGGGGCTGGAGCTGCTGGCCGTCCCATAGCAGAGAGAGAGATTTTGAGAGTGTACTTTGAACAAGGGGATACCTGTTAAGGTGGTGCCGGGTATAATCTTCATAGCCTTTACCGGACACTCCTGCATCCCAGCGGCTGTGCCAGGGGTCGCAGATGTTGAGGGCTAAGGAACCACTGCTGAAGAGAGTGAGCATGTGACTGGGACGGCTTGGAGGCTGTGGCTTGTGAATAACACAAGAGCTGTATGGGCACCCCCCGTAGGTGGTGTTCCACCAATGACAGTAGTCCTTGGTTTGGTCATATAGAAAACACAGCCTGTGCCGAAAGTGAAACCCATGATCGCGACCAAGTCCGGCGCTTTTACCGTGTGGGATGAGGATGGAGACAGTAGACTGACAGCCACCTGTTTGGCAGTTTGCCTGTGCAAGATAATGGGTCCTGGTGGTGGGGCCCTCAGTCCAGGATTCCTGGGCTGCAAAGATCCTGGTTCGAGCTCTCAGAGGAGAACGCTGTCGCCTGGTCAGAGAGGCGTCACTGGGTGGGGGTCTTCTGGTCCTGGAACAACAGGGAGGGTGCAGTCCAAGTGCTTCCTAAGCAGGTGGCAGAGAAGAGAGAGGAAGGGAACGTAGGAAGCCAGTGGGGGCGGTTTTACAGGGAGATTGTGAGAAACCAGGAAAGGCTGGCCGTACAGCAATTCGAAGGGGCTAAGGCCCATTGGCCCCCATGGGGTGGCCCAGACCTGGGCCAGGGCAAGAGGTAGGAGTGTGGGCCAAGAGAGTTTTACCTCAATAGCAAGTTTGGCCAAATGGTCTTTGAGGCTGCCATGGGCCCGTTAAACTTTACCCGACGACTGAGGATGGTAAGGGATGTGCAGTTTCCGGGAGATGTTGAGGGACTTGGTGACTAGCTGGACTACTTGGGCCGTAAATGCTGGACCGTTGTCCAACTGGATGGTGGCAGGTGGGCCGAAGCGAGGGTTGATTTCTTGAGTAAGGAGGGAGGCCACCGTGTCTGCTGTCTCCCAGGAGGTGGGGAAGGCTTCAATCCAACCTGAAAATGTATCTACAAAAGTTAGGAGGTAGCGGAGCTTTTTGTGAGTGGGCATATGAGTGAAGTTAATTTGCCAGTCTTGGGCCGGTAGGTTGCCACGCATTTGGTGAGTAGGAGACTGTGGCCTTAACCCTCCCCAAGGCAAGACCTTAGAGCAAGCAACGCATGCCTTGTGTACCTGCTCAATTGTTTGTTGCAGACCTGGTGAGAAAAAGAGGGGCTGTACAAAGTGGTGATACACCTTAGGCCCTATATGTAAGGATTGGTGGATTTTAGCAATAATTTTAGGGGCCTGTTCCTGGGGAAGGGCGATTCTGTTATTTAGGAAGATCCTGCCCTGATTAGCTTCTGTTCCCCCTTTTAGTATAAGGGCCTATTTCTCTGATGGTGAGTATACAGGCTGTGTGCCTGTGGTAAGAGAACAGGTAGGGGTTAACTTGGCGTTAAAGATCTTGCTGCTGTATCTGCCCGCGTATTGCCCCGGGAGACAGCATTATGCTGGGCCCAGTGTTCTCGGCAGTGTATGACTGCAACTTCCCTGGGCAATGATAAGGCCTGGAAAAGGTTGGAGATTTGTGTAGCATTGATTATGGGGGTTGGGGCGAGGAGTTAAGACAGGGCGTGGCATCGGTTAGGAGTGGCAGTAGGAGGTGGGCGGATGATGGGCTGCCAGTGAGTTGGAGAGTGGCCCCTACCATCTGGAGAATGTCTCATCCTAAAAGGGGGACTGGGCATGAGGGTATGATTAAAAAGGAGTGGGAAAAGGGGTGTCTCTCGAGGACACAAGCTAAAGGATGGGTTTGATTAGGACAGGAAGGCTTGCTGTTAATTCCTGTACCTGGGAAGGTATGCTAGGTCCTGAGTAGGAAGGCAATACACAGTAGGTAGCCCCCATATTTACTAAGAAGGAAATGGACTTACCCGCTACCTGTAGCGTTACCCTGGGCTCAGCAAGGGTGATGGGGGTCCTCAAGTCCGGGCTGCGTCAGTCATCCAGAAGGCCGAGAAGTTCAGGCGAAGGGATTGCTTCCTGCGGACTGGCCTGCCCCTCACATAGAGGTGTGGGGGGTGAGCCCGTAGTCTGGGATGGACAGTCAATCTTCCAGTGTCCAGCCTGTTTGCAGCTTGGGCAGGGTCCGGGAGGTGGACGAGGACAGGAGCACTGCCGTGCCCAATGTCCCTCTTGGCCACATTTGAAACAGGGCCCAGGCGGGGTCCTTGAAGAATTTTGGGAGGGTTTCGATGGACCCCCTCCACCGGATGTTTGGTGGGCTGCCGGCCTCAGGGCTGCTACAAGAGCTTGGGTTTGGAGGCTTACCTTCTGCTGTAGATGGGCCTGTCAGGTGGCCTCAGCCTTTTCCTCTCAGCCATTAAAAACTTTAAATGCGGGCCGGGCGCGGTGGCTCAAGCCTGTAATCCCAGCACTGTGGGAGGCCGAGGCGGGTGGATCACGAGGTCAAGAGATCGAGACCATCCTGGTCAACATGGTGAAACCCCGTCTCTACTAAAAATACAAAAAAAATTAGCTGGGCATGGTGGCGCGTGCCTGTAATCCCAGCTACTCAGGAGGCTGGGG
>NW_022436964.1:8536357-8544980 GCF_009761245.1 Sapajus apella
AAAAAAAACTTTAAATGCCATGTTTACCAGGTCCTGTATGGGAGTTTGGGGGCCCTCCTCAGCTTTTTTAAGTCTCCTACTTATATCAGCCGCCAACTGGGAGATGAAGTGGGTGGCTAGGACTGTAGCCTCCGCTAAGGAGGCTGGATCCAGCCGGGTATGGAGGATCATAGCATTAGTTAATCGGTCAAGGAAAGCAGCTGGGTTTTCATCAGGTCCCTGAGTTATTTCCCTTAACTTGTCATAATTGACTACCTTTTGGGCTGCGCTTTGCATGCTCGCTAGGAGGCACTGTAGCATTTGGTTTTGGCGGTGGCGGCAGCTATTTTGACCAGTTTGATAGTTTTAATTAGGGTTGGCCTTGGGGACTGCTGCTGTACCTACTGGCATCTGATTGTCTGTGAGATGCACCTGATTAGCGTGCGCCCCGGCCACCATAAGGATGTGGTCACACTCATCTGGGGTGAGGGTGGAGGATAGGATTACATACGTGTTATGCCAGGTTAGGTTATGTGCTGGGGTAAGATAGCGGAACTCTTTGGTGTAGGCAGTTGGGTTAGTGGAGAAAGACCCTAGGCGCTTCTCGATAGCTGATAGGTCAGAGACAGAAAACGGAACGTGCACTCGTACAACTCTCTTGGCCCCGGCTACCTCATGCAAAGGGCAGAGGAGTGGGGGGTGGGGGTCGTGAGAGCGGGTATGAGCACTGACAGGGGAAGTTATATTAGGGATTTGGGGAGGAGGGAGTTGAGGCCCTGCATAAGGAGGGGGGGTTGGTAAAGCGGGTGGGGCAGGACAGGTCTTCTGGGTTTTCGGAGAGTGCAGAGCTGGGCGGGGCTGAGGGCAAAGGCGGGGTTTTGGCTAACAGGACCTGGGCAGAGGAAGAAGAGCAGAGGGCGGGTCGGAGCGCAGATACTAAAAGGCCTGGACATAGGGGACCTCCAACCACTTGCTGTTTTTTTTGGCAAAAGTTATTTAAATCTGTTAGGACACTGAAGTTGAGTGTGCTCTCTGGAGGCCACTTAGACTGGTTGTTTAGAGAGTACTGTGGCTAGACCACGGTAGACAGGAAGAGCAGCCTTTTCTTTTTTTATGGAAAGGCCCAGTTTGGGTAAATTTTGGACTAGACATCCCAAGGGCAACTTGGGGTCTAGGTGGGACTCCTGATTACCCATAGTTTACTCTCTGTCTCGGGGTAATTAGGGGTGAGGAAGGATTATAAAAAGATATTATATCTAACATGGGCAGAAATATTCCTGTCCTAAAGGGGGTGGCTGAGAGAACCTACAGGCTACAACAATTATAATAAGAAAGAGAATAAAAGAGACAGAGCTAGGGCTATTTGCCACATGGCAGAGTTAGAGGAAATGAGGCCTCAGTAGTAGAAGAGGAGGAGAAGGAAAGAGAACAGAGTTACTTTTAGGGGCATAAATTCAGTAAAGGTTTCCTGCAGCCAGTGGTCTGTTACGCACTATAGAATTACTTCAAAGGAAGCAGACCTAACTCACTGTATATCAGCTAACAAGAGTCTAACAAAACTGGCGAATTTACAATAAAGACAGAACCACATATAGGATTGATTGACAAAGGATGGGTGCCCCCCAGATTGGAGACCAGTCTGATGCCTTCCTGGCCACATCCCCAAAGGGATGTTCCAGGGTGTCCTGGCTAAGGTGTACCCATATAACCCCCGGGCCTGGTCACCTCAGAACTTTCGGTCCTGAGGTGTATCACCATTATGCCTTATGACATCCCCGTGGAACCACGGGTTGAGGCCCACACAAACCCCGTAGCCGTTAGGCCGTGAGACTACACATAAACTCACTCATTCACTCACTCGTGCCGGGGTTAGGAAGAGAAACCGAAAGTACAGTTACTTCACAGACGGGAGCTTGTATGCCAAAGGGCTAGTTTGAGATTGTAAGTCAGGGATTTGGTCCTGCTCCTGGGCAGGGCCTGGGTTTGTAAATAGGGCTTCTGATTACCCAAACCTCAGCCGCTGCTGAGGAGATAATTGGAAGATGGGCTCAGCGTGCCAGGCTGCGCCACCGAACACCGGAGGATAAGAGAGGGTTCAGGAAGGTGGGGACGTCTCCCTCAGAATCCTGACCCTGAGAAACCCCTCACGGGGAGAAGACAAGAGTGTAGGGACGTCTCCTCTACGCTCAGGTCCTTGAGACGAGGCCGGGCCCTGCACCCACGGCGAGCAATGAGAAGGAGTCCCCGAAGCGGCCGCAATCATGAGAAGGGAGTCCACAAGGCAAGCAGCAGAAGGGGTTGTGGGCAACAGAAGTCTTACCTTGTGGTGGAGTGGCTCCCTGGTCCGGCTTTGAGTGGAGGAGTCAGTTTCCCCCAGGAGGGGTCTTAGAGCTCCTCCCGGGTTTCGGCACCAAATGTAAGGGTTATTGCCGAGTTTAAAATGAGGAAACTGAGGCCAGTATAAGAAAATTAAATGCCAATTTATTTAGCTCCCTGGCAAGGTCCCATGGTCCCGGGGAAAGGGGCCAGGGAAGTTGCGCCTGACTTCCCAAGGCGTGGGGTTTTATAGCGAGTGAGGGTGTCCTGATTGGCTATGAGGGAACAGGACGTGGATGGGGCAAGCTGCCATCGGTAGGTAGGTGGGATTTCCAGTGAGCGAGCCTCCCAGGGGGAGTGGGACCTAGACAGGGCAAAATGCTGTTGGGCAGGTTTTGGCAGGGCTTCTTTTAAATTTTGGCGGTGTTTTCCAATGGCGGGCTAGGTGCCAAGTGCAGAGCTTGATGTCAAGCATGGAGTGGTGACAGTTTTCAGGCGCGGAGAGGGATGGGCGTGTTCGAGCTCCCAGCGAGGCAACCGGCCTTACAGCAACAATAGCAATAGTGTTGTGGTAAATTATGACTAATAATGGCTTACATTTATTGAGTGCTTATTTGCATGATCTCATTTAACCTAATGACAGTCCTCTGAAGTAGATACTTTTTTGTTTTTTTTTGTTTTGAGACACAGTCTCCCTGAGTCACCCAGGCTAGAGTGGAGTGGCACAATCATGGCTCACTGCAGCCTCAAACTCCTGGGATCAAGCAGTCTTCCCACCTTAGCCTCCCTAGTAGGTGGGAGTATGCCACCACACCCAGCTAAATTTTTTAATTTATTTGTAGAGACAGGGTCTCATTATGTTGCCCAAACTGGTCTCAAACTCCTAGGCTCAAGCCATCTGCCTGCCTTCGCCCCAAGTGCTGAGATTACAGGCATGAGCCACCTTGCCCAGCCTGAAACAGCTACTATTGACTATTTCCATCGAATGGGAAAAACTTCTGAGGTTCAGGGAGGTCAAATAAATTGTTTAAAGCGGGAGCCAGCAAACATCGTTTACAAAGGTCCAAATAGTAAATAGTTTAGGCTTCACTGGCTCTATGATCTCAGTCACAACTACTCAACTCTGCCATTATAGAGCAAAAGCAGCCATAGGTAACATGGAAACAAGTAAGTGGCTGTGTACTGATAAAACCTTTTTTTTTTTTTTTTTTTTTTTTGAGACAGAGTCTCACTCTGTTGCCCAGTCTGGAGTGCTGTGATACAGTCTTGGCTTACTGCAACCTCTGCCTCCCAGGCTCAAGCAATTCTCCCATCTAAGCCTCCCAAGTAGCTGGGACCACAAATGTATACCACCACGCCTGGCTAAGTTTTTGTAGTTTTGGCAGAGACAGGGTTTGCCATGTTTCCCAGGCTGGTCTTGAACTCCTGAGCTCAGGTGATCCTCTCACCTTGGCCTCCCAAAAAGCTGGGGTTACAGGCATGAGCTACCATGCCCAGCCTCTGATGAAACTTTATGAACATCAGAATTGAATTTCCTATGATTTTTACATCATAAAAAAAATATATTTTTTTGAGATGGAATCTCGCTCTGTCACCCAGGCTGGAGAGCAGTGGCGTGATCTTGGCTCACTGCAGCCTCTGCCTCCTACGTTCAAACAATTCTCCTGCCTCAGCCTCTTGAGTAGCTGACAGGCATGTGCCACCACACCCAGATAATTTTTTTATTTTTAGTAGAGATAGGGTTTTGCCATGTTTGCCAGGTTGGTCTGGATTCTCAACCTCAAGTGATCTGCCTGCCTTGGCTTCCCAAAGTGCTGGGACTATACACCTAGCCAACATCATAAAATACTTTTATTTTTATATATTTTTAACCACTTAACCCAAAATCATTCTTCACTGGAGGACTATAAAAATCACACAGGCTTGTGCCTGTAATTTCAGCTACTCAGGAAGCTGAAGCAAGAGGATTGCTTGAGACAAGGAGTTCAAGATCAGCCTAGGCAACATAGGGAGACCCTGTTTCTGGAAAATTTGTTTTAAAATTTAGCTCTGCACTATAGCATGTGCCTGTAGTCCTAGCTACTCCAGGGGCTGAAGCAGGAGGATCACCTGAGCCCAGGAGTTCAAGGCTATAGGGGGCTATGATCACGCCACTGCACTCCAGCTTGGGTGACAGAGTGAGTCCGAGTCTCTGAAGAAAAAATAAAAAACTGACAGCAATCTGGCTTCAGCCATGGGCTATCATTTACCAACCTCAGGTCTAGGGTGACACAGCCTGTAAATGATAGACTCAGGCTTTGAACCCAGTTGTCTGCCCAATTCTAAAGAAAACCTACATCAAGTACTTAATAATTATATTCTACAATTTCATCAGGTAGGAGCCTCTTTAAAGATCCTCCTTTGAATCAATTTACATCAGTGTTAGAAACTTGTAGATCTGAAAGAAGAGACCACTAAAATGTATTATAGGTCTTTTCACTGCTGAAGGGTAACATCTATGGTAGAGGTATATGGCAAGTTCATTTTAAACAATGAGTTATTAGCAGTTTGGAGATTTCTCAAGAACTTAAAGCAGAACTACCATTTGACCCAGCAATCCCATTACTGGGTAAATACCCAGAGGAATATAAATCATTCCACCATAAAGACATATTCACTGAGCATATGTTCATCGCAGCACTATTCACAATAGCAACGATATGGAATCAACCTAGACATCCATTAATAGCAGACTGGATAAAGCAAATGCAGTACATATACACTGTGGAATACTACACAGCCATAAAAAAGAACTAAATCACGTTCTTTGCAACAACATGGATGGAGCTGAAGGTCATTATTCTAAGTGAGTTATCCTAAGAAAGCCAAATACGGCATGTTCTCACTTATAAGTGGGAACTAAACACTGACTACACTGCAGATACCAGGGCCTACTAAAGGGTGGAAAGTGGAGGAGAGTGAGGATCAAAAACTACGTATCAGGTACTATGCTCATTAACTAGGAGACAAAATAATCTGTACATCAAACCACTGTGACATGCACTTTACCCACATAAAAACCTGCACCTGTACCCCTGAAAGCAAAATAAAAGTTGTGGGAAAAAATGAGTAATTTGTCTGGATTGGGAAATCACATAGCTACATTGCTGTACTTAAGGAGCTCAAACTGGAGCAGACATGGGCAGACAAGTAAACGTAACAATACAGGATACAATCGTACTTTGAGGAAGTGATGACTCAAGGTGAGGGTGAGTTTGGGGGTATACCTTGTAGAAAGCGATATCTGATAATTAGCATCAAGAGAGGCTTTACAGAAAGAGACCTTCCCTCAAGGTGAGTTTTGAAGGACTAACAGGATTGGCCAGCTGAAATTAGGGAGAACAATAATCCAGGTTGAAGAAACAGGAAGACAAAACAGCAGATACAAATTCATCAATAAGGACAGAACATGGCATGTTCAGAGAACTGTAAAATTCCAGTGAATGTTAACACTGGAGCCGGAGGTTTTTCCTTTGCATGACTTCTTCTCCCTCTCAGTTACCCTCTCAGTCTTTTATCAAAACCTGAATTTAGCTCAACAACTCCACAGGAAGAAAAAGGTTTAATGTAGCATATCACAGGTACTGTGTGTTGACCCAAGACTTTTCAGGAGGGCCAGAAACTACTATATGTTGAAGAAGATTGTTCACAAGTCACCACCCAAAATTGCAAGTAAAGTATTAAAGATAGATGGATAGAAGAAACACCTCCAAAAAGCTTCTTACTAGAATGCATAGTAGTTACACACAAGGCAGTACAGATGGCAGACAGCTCAGCAAGATCCCAGCAGACTAAAAAGGCCTTTTCATTTGAAACATTCAAGACTGTTAGACCCTTGGTCAAATTCTCTTTCAAGTGGAATGATATATTTTTAAAATTAGTTTGGAATGACACAAGTAATCAGAAAATGCATTCTTCAGAAATGCATCCTATCATTACAGTTAAGACCAAGTTCTTCCTTTAACAATTACCAGTTCCTATTCCTAATCCCCATCCCCAGAGGCAAATTTCTTTTATCGGTTTCATTGGTATCCTTCCAAGTTGTTTTCTGTGCATTTACACATATCAAAAACGAACACATTAGGTGAAAGTTGCTTGTAATTTAAATCAATTATTGGAACTTATTTTTGAATGTTGGTTCATCTAGAATGAACGTTCAACCTAAAACTTTAAAAAAACACGATTTTTGAAAAATAAAAACCCAAATGCCCATCGATGATAGACTGGACAGGGAAAATGTGGTACATATACACCATGGAATATTATGCAGCCATCAAAAATGATGAGCTCATGTCCTTTGTAGGGACATGGATGAACCTGGAAACCATCATTCTCAGCAAACTGACACAAGAGCAGAAAGTCAAACACTGCATGTTCTTACTCATAGGCGGGTGTTGAACAATGAGAATACTTGGACACAGGGAGGGGAGCACTACACACTGGGGTCTGTTGGGGGGAAATGGAGGAGGGACGGGGGGGAGGTAGGGAGAGATAGCATGGTGAGAAATGCCAGATATAGGTGAAGGGGAGGAAGGCAGCAAATGGCACTGCCATGTGTGTACCTATGCAACAATCTTGCATGTTCTTCACATGTACCCCAAAACCCAAAATGCAATTAAAAAAAAACTAAAAAATGAGTTTACATATGTTTTTAAAGTATCATCAAACTTGGTAGATTCTGAAAGAACTAATGATAAGGTTTCTGTTTCTTACAAACAAATAAACAAGCAAACAGAGACAAATGAGCCATAAAGCAGTGACTATTCAGAGTAGCAGGAACCACTGGGAGGCTGTGAAATGTGTGGTCAAGAGTTGGAACCCCAAAGTCAGACTGCCCAAGTTAGGGCTCTGCCATTTACTAATGGAGACATTGGGCAAACACTTAACTGCCCTGTGTCTTTGAAAAGAGGATAATAACAGTATCTACCTCACTAGGCTGTCATAAGAAATACATGCATTCATGTACGTAAACCACTCAAAACAGCATTTAGTTATGCATGATCTTACTTATATGTAGAATCTAAAAAAGTTGAACTTGGGCCATGCTCACTGGCTCATGCCTGTAATCCCAGCACTTTGGGATGTCGAGGCGGGCAGATCATGAGGTCAGGAGTTCAAGACCAGCCTGGCCAACATGGTGAAACCCCATCTCTACTAAAAATACAAAAAATTAGCCAGGCATGGTGGTGTGCCCTGTAGTCCCAGCTACTCAGGAGGTGGAGGCAGGAGAATTGCTTGAACTCAGCAGGCGGAGGTTGCAGTGAGCCGAGATCGTGCCATAGCACTCCAGCCTGAGTGACAGAGTGAGACTCGTTGAATTTACAGAAGTAGAGAGTGGAATGGTGGTCATCAGAAGCTGGGAGTTGGGAACAAGATGTTGGTCAAAGAGCACGAAATTCCAGTTAGGAGGCATAAATTCAAGAGCTCTATTGAACAACATGGTGACCATAGCTAATCATGAGGTATTGCATCATAGAAAACTGCTAAGAGAGTTGATTTAAGTATCAAAAAAAGCATGTGAAGTAATACGTATGTTAATTAGCTCAGTCTAGCCATTCCACAACATACACATATTTCAAAACATCATGTTACATATTTTTACATGGCAATTTAAAAAATAAATGTAAAAAACAAAACATTACCACCACCACCACCAACAACAAAACAGCGTCTGGCACATTGTAACTAGTCAAATAATGTTACCCTCTTAGTAACAGTGCTGGGCCAAGGTGTTAAATGTATCAGAATTTTCAAGAAAAGGCAATAGCCTTAGAATGGATAAGATAGCGACAAATGATATATATTTTTTCTTTTTTTTTTAGTTCAAAATTCAGCAGTAAAATTAAATATGTCAACAGCTTATCAGAACTCAGTGGGCTGATCCCAATGGATTGCATTCACATTCCAGAGAGCATCATCAAGTAAGTCCTGACGGTTTCAGATATTTGTTAAGAAATAGTAGAAGTTGAGGCTGGGTGTGGTAGCTCATGCCAGTAATCTCAGCACTTTGGGAGGCCAAGTGGAGGAATCAGTTGAGCCCAGGAGTTTACAGTCAACCTGGACAACATAGCAAAACCCCGTTTCTACTAAAAATACAAAAATTAGCCAGGTGTGGTGGCATTTGCCTGCAGTCTAGCTATTTAGGAGGCTGAGATGAGAGGATCACCTGAGCCCGCAGAGTCAAGGCTGCAGTGAGCTGTGATCATGCCACTGTACTCCAGCCTGGGCAATGGGAGTGAGACTGTGTGTGTGTGTGTGTGTGTGTGTGTGTGTGTGTGTGTGTGTGTGT